>NW_026747330.1:0-2125 GCF_022355385.1 Mustela nigripes
ACATGTGGCAGGCATTATGACAGCTGTCCATCTGAATCCTGCCACATTCTCTCTGGGTGGGCTGTTCAAGTCTCCTGCTCTACTAGCTTTTCTGGGACAAAGGCATTGGGGAGGCCAACCAGGTACCTCCACATCTCTAAGCCTGGCTTGCTCTTTTATCCCATAGAAAACATTTGCCACGCGTCTCCCTTGACTCAAGTAGATCTGAGGGCTTTGGCATAGCAAAACTTGGAGTAAAGAGTGAGGGGTGTTGAGGGTCACCATGGAGCCAAATGGCTCTCTCAGGACCTAGAGCACCTCCAACACCTGGGACACTCCATTCCCTTGCAACTGCTGTCCCTGCCTCGTTAGAAGCACATCTGTGTCAAAGGAATTGGGGGCTGTCCCTGACCCAGGGATAGGAGCTAGCCTGCCCTGGTGGCTCTTTGGTAGGAAGGTGACAGTCCTCAGCATCCATTCTCCCACTCAACCTATCCACCCGGACTACATGAGAGCTGAGATTCATGGTGCATTGGCCAGTTCTCTGAAACCGCAGGAAGCCATTTATTGGGACAGTTTCCCCATACTGGATGGAACTTCATGGACTCATGGGAAGGTGACACTCTTGGGAATCTCACATCCAGTTAAGACTCTTGTGAATCCCACATCTAGTTAAGAATTGCCAGGATCGGGACGCCTGGGTGGCTCACTTGGTTAAGCAGCTGCCTTCGGTTCAGGTCATGATCCCAGGGTCCTGGGATGGAGTCCCCCATCAGGCTCCTTGCTCGGCAGGGAGCCTGCTTCTCCCTCTGCCTCTGCCTGCCTCTCTGTCTGCCTGTGCTTGCTCACTCTCTCTCTGTCTCTGACAAATAAATAAAAATCTTTAAAAAAAAGAAAGAAAGAAAGAAAAAAGAATTTCCAGGATCTCAGTGACAGTGGGGAACATAAAGTGTCCACAGGATCTACAAAGAGCTGTGGTTTGACTAGCTTGACGGAAGTAGAGTAGGTGGGAGATAATAGCCTGAGGACGGTAGCCGAGGACTTACCTGGCTGGATTGTGGACTGAGGCCAAGCAGCTGAGAGAAAGAAACAAGAGTCAGACACACAGCACACAGGTGCCCCAAGTGGACCAAAGGTTGAAGAAACTCAGTGAATACCACCTGAGATCACACTTCCACATGCCTTTGGGTGGACAGAGCCAGAGCCCGCCCTGAATCCCTCAGTCCTCTGGGAGCCCCACCCTCCCATTGCTTGCCTTGCTGGGCCTTAGTACTACGGTTCCAGGAGGAGGAATAGCCCTGCAGGCCCAGGACAGACTATCAAAGACATAGCGTTCCCTCTGTACAGGAGCAATAAGAATGATTTGGGGCAATTAGTTTAGAAGGAGCCAAGTACAGTGCTCTTGGGCTTCACAAAGTTTTTCAGGGTTTCTGTAGAGGGTCAATCCAAGCCCCACATTCCTATGTGTATCTTTATCATTCCATGTAGTAGTGAGCTGCCATTCCTTGTACCTTCCCCAGTACCTACTGCTCTTCATGGCCCTCTCCAGTTCACAGTATAGAATGCTATCCTCTTTTCTGAGTCGGCTTCATGGAGGACTCAGAAGAATACAACCATAAAGGAGGGAAGGTGGTTTATGTTCCAACCATTACCCAAAAGTTGTGCCTTGATAATCAGGCCCTGGGAAGAGAGATGTGAGCGGAATAGATGATCCTACCAAGAAGGAAGAGACCCATTTTTTTCTGCTCACTGGATAGTGGATGGCCCTTTCCCCCAGTATGCCATGTTGTTGCCAAGTGATATTGCCCTTCTCTATTGGCCAAATATGGAAGGACAGCAGACCCTACTCAGTAGGGTCTTTCCATTGTACTCAGTAACCTGATGCCTGCAGAAAAGCTTGGGAGGCACAGAATACCTCAGAGAGGATGGGATGTGGGCCTTTTTGTGGGTAGTGTGTTTCCTCCCATCCAAGACCATCTCAGAGAGAGATATGGGTCTATTTCATCCCACCTGAGCAGATGACACTGGCATCTTCTCCATGGCCACAGTTGTGTGAGTTCCAGCCATTGTGAGGGCAGCTCCACAGATAGGACTCATGGCCAGAGCAGCGCACATTGTCTAGGACAATTGGCCCTGAGCCTTGACC
>NW_026747331.1:0-2125 GCF_022355385.1 Mustela nigripes
ACTTCATAAATCTTACCTTGGGGCCCATTTGGGCTGAACCCTCTCTTTTATCTTCCCTTTCTATGCTGTCTCTTTCTCTCTCTTTTTTCTTTATCATTTCTTTTTTTTTTCTTGTTTGGGTGGGGAATCCTGATTGCTCTGAAGTGTTCTAGGGTGTACCTTGACAACACCATGGTCGATACATCCAGCTACACCCATTCAGTCACCTCTCACCAAAATGACTAGGAGGAGGAATGCCTAACAGAAGAAAAATACAGAGGATGGGCCTTCTGCAACAGAGCTAATGGCTATCAACATAAACAATATGTCTGAAAGAGAATTCAGGCTAACAATTATCCAGGCAATAGCTAGGTTGGAGAAAGCCATGGATGACCAAATGGAATTATTAGGGACGAACTGAAAGCTACCAGAGATGATGTTCACAATGTTAGGGCAGAGCTGAAAGCTACCAGGGATGGGGTTCACAATGCTCTCAATGAGTTTCAATCTAATCTAAATTCTCTCAAAGCTAGGATAACTGAGACAGAAGATAGAATTAGTGATCTGGAGGACAAACAGATAGAAAGGATCAGGAGGAAACATGGAACAAACAGCTTAGAAGCCACAAAAACAGAATCAGGGAAATAAATAATGCCATGAAACGTTCCGTTGTCAGAATTATTGGAATCCCTGTAGGGGAGGAGAAAGAGAGAAGTCTAGAAGATATAGTGGAACAAGTTCTTCATGAAAATTTTCCCAATCTCACTAATAGAACCAGCGTTCATGTACTAGAGCTCGAATGGTCTCCCCCCAAGATTATAGATTCCAAAAAAAAAAAAAATCAAGGCACCTGATAGTTATATTGAGGAATCATAATTGTAGATATAATCTCATGAAAGCCACTAGGACAAAGAGGCTCCTTACTCAAAGAGGAAAGCCCATCAGAATAACGTCAGACCTGTCCACAGCCTGGCAAGCCAGAAAGGGCTGGCAAGATATATTCAGGGCACTAAATGAGAAGAACATGCAGCCAAGAATACTGCATCCAGCAAGACTGACATTCAAAATGTATGAAGAGATAAAGAGTTTCCAAGACTGGCAAGGCTTAAAAGACTATGTGACCACCAAGCCAACACTGCAGGAAATATTCAGGGGGATTCTATAAAAGAGGAAAAGGCCTAAGAACAGCATTGAACAGAAATATAGAGACAATCTACAGAAAGAAAGACTTCAAAGGTAACACGATGTCAATAAAAACGTATCTATCAATAATCACTCTCAATGTGAATGGCCTAAATGTGCTCATAGAATGACACATGGTTGCAGATTGGATAAAACGACAGGTGGATCCATACGTTGTCTGCAGGAGACCCATTTTGAACCTAAAGATACATCCAGACTGAATGAGAAGGAATGGGGAAGCATCTTTCATGCCAATGGACCTCAAAAGAAGGCCAGGGTAGTGATTCTCATATCAGATAAATTATATTTTAAACGAAAGACTGTAGTCAGAGATACAGAAGGACACTACATCATTCTTAAAAGGACTATCCACCAATATGATCTAACAAATGTATCTATGCCCCCAATATGGGAGAAGCCAATTACATAAGAAAACTGTTAATCAAGATAAAGAGTCATATTGATATGAATACATTAATAGTAGGAGATCTTACCACGCCTCTCTCAGAAATAGACAGATCATTGAAGCAGAAAATCAATAAAGAAACAAGACCATTGAATGACACATTGAACCAGATGGACCTCATAGATATATACAGAACTTTCCACCCTAAAACAACAGAATACACATTCTTCTCAAGTGCACATGGAACTTTCTCAAGAATAGACCACATGCTGGGTCACAAATCAGGACTCAACCCATACCAAAAGACTGAGATTATTCCCAGCATATTCTCAGATCACAATGATTTGAAACTGGAGCTCAATCACAAGGAAAAGTTCCGAAGGAACTCAAACACCTGGGAGCTAAACACCACCTTGCTTAAGAATTCTTGGATCAACCAGGAGACCAAGGAAGAACTGAAACAATTCATAGAAACCAATGAGAATGAAGACACTTTGGTCCCAAACCTATGGGATACAGCAAAGGCAGTCCTAAGGGGGAAATACATAGCCATTCAAG
>NW_026747332.1:0-2125 GCF_022355385.1 Mustela nigripes
GATTTGGATGCCTTTAATTTCCTTTTGTTGTCTGATTGCTGAGGCTAGGACTTCTAGGCCTTATTTCCTTTTTTGATAAGGTCACTTGACAGAATAGATGATGGCAATGTCCTCTCTCTCTATATATATATAGATAGATAGATAGATGTAATTCTGGATTTTGTCAAGGTATTTGATAAGGTCCTGGGAGAACCTGATCTGGGTAATAGCATCACCCAAAGCTTAATTGCTGGAGGACGTTTAAACAAAGATTGGTATTAAATGGATTGATGTTAAACACAGAGAGAGGTCTCTTGTAATGACCTACTACTAAAAGGTATGTAAATCAGATTCAGAGGTTGTACAAAACTTGGAAAAGAAGCTAAAATGCAGTATGTAAGAATTCGGATTCATAAAGTTCTTTACAGGGTAAAAGTTGAATGAGATTAAGCAAAGCATTCCTGTTGTCAAATATTTATGGAGTACCTACAATATTAGGTACTAAGCTAGGCGGTGGGGAAACAAAGACAAACAAGACATAGTTCCTCAAGGAACTCACAGTCTCACTGGGAAGGACAGATAAATCAATTTTATCAGTACAGTGTGATAAGTAATATCATAGAGGTAATCTCAGAGTGCCACGGGAAGACAGAAAAGGCATTTGAGTAAGAAAGTTATTTATGAGGATGTGAAGTTTGGGTTGAATTTTAAAGAGGCTAAGCAGGGCCTGAAAAAACAAAGATATTTTAGGTACAGAAAAACAAAGGACTTTGAGGCAATAAGACACACCTTAGGAAACCTAAGTGGCAAGGTATGACTTATAAGTAACGAAAGTTATTAAAGAGGGATACAGAAATGAAATTGGACTGTAAGCTCATGGAAACTGAAATCAGGATGCAACTACTTTGGTGTAACCAGCAAATAGTATGGAGTTTAGAATAGAATAGGCCTCCAGGAAATATGTTTTGGAGGAATAAATGAATGCATAACATGAGTTATATCTTGAAGGGCATTAGATGTTAAACTTGAGAGATTGACTTTATCCTGTTGATGATTGTGGTGGGGGGCACTGAGGTCTTTTAAACACAGTGATGTGCTCACATTTGTGCTTTAGGAAACCCACTCTGACAGGAGTGGCAAAAATCTATTATAGAGGAGACATTCTAAAGGCAGGTGGACTAGTGTTACAATACAGATAATAAATTAGAATGAACTAAATCATTAAAGAGGTGACAGAGGTGTTGTACTGGTAGAATCAACAATATTTAGTAACTGATTACTTGTGCAGATTCAGTAGAGTGAGGAGTATGGATTGGGGAGGTTGAAAGAAGAGACAAAATTTTATAATGGGAGTAAAAACTGTTTAGAATGTGTAGAAAAGATGCTTGAAGTATTTGGAGTCCAGCTAAAGTTGAAGACCATGAATATCTGGTAGTATCAATCAGCATGACCTGTGGGTTTTTTCTACAGGGTCCAGCAGCTCAGGTATAGAAACAGTGTTTGAATAGTTAGATTATCCTAAGATTTTATTTTATGGGTGGCTGTTAGTGGAAAGCACTGTAAGTAGAGAGAAATTATCTCATCCCTCTGCTCCCTTTTACAACAAAAATCCTTGAATAAATTTTCTACACTCAATATTTTCATTTCCTCTCCTTCATTTCTTTCTTAAAACCTCTCTAATAAGACTTTGTCTTTGTCCTTATTTACCCATTGAAGCTGCTCTTGTCAAAGTCACCATATTGTTAAACCCAAATCAGCTTTCAGTCTTCATTTTATCTAAATATTAGCAGCATTTGATATATTTGTCTGCTCCTTCCTCCTTTAAGTATTTTCTTCACTTGGCTTCCAAGTTTATGCAAGCTCTTGCTTTTCCTCTGATTTCTCTACCCAGTTATTTATGACCCTGGCCTCTACATATTGCACAGTACTAGTTATTGGATGATTTCTCTCTCTCTCTCTCTCTCTCTCTATATATATATATACATACATATATATGTATATATGCATATATACACACATATATGTATACACATATATATGTATATATGCATATATGTATATATAGTATATGTGTATACATATATATGTGTGTATATATGTGTACACACACACACACACACATATATATATATATATATATATATAT
>NW_026747333.1:0-2124 GCF_022355385.1 Mustela nigripes
CTTTCCTGCTTTGTCGAAGATTAGTTGACCATAGAGTTGAGGGTCTCCGACTGGTATTTTCATGACTGTTTTCTTTTAAAGATTTTATTTATTTATTTGAGAGAGAAACAGTGAGAGAGAGCATGAGCTAGGAGAAGGTCAGAGAGCGAAGCAGACTTCCCATGGAGCTGGGAGCCTGATGCGGGACTCGATCCCGGGACTCCGGGATCATGACCTGAGCCGAAGGCAGTCGTCCAACCAACTGAGCCACCCAGGCGTCCCTCCGACTGGTATTTTTAAAGTAGCCCTTTGGCTGCAGTATTAAACAAGGGTGTAAATAGGGAAAATTTAATAGATTATTAATTACATTAATACAGGTAAAAATGAGGATTAGATAAGTCTGATTACAATAGAAGGATAAGAAGTGGTCATATTCTCTGGATTCTTGAAATATATCCAGAACACAAAAATTTCACAAAATCTAAGGGTAGAGATTCACTTTGATGGCAGTAGATAACTGGAAGTAAGGCCTTGAACATTTCTAGAGAAACTAATTGAGTCTCAGAATAGTTTCCATAAAGCAGAAGGATTTAAAATTTCCACAAAATAATTGAGTTAAAACTTGTAGAAAACAATGAAGAAATAATTTTTTATCACATTTGAGGTTAGTTGAAGGAATAAGACATTAATAAGCCTGGATATAGTTTGCTTTGGAAGCTGCATTTTAAAACATTATATACTAGTATGAAGACTATTAAAATAATTATGGTTTTGAAGATAAAGTATTATTTTGAAGATATTAATTGAAAATTTACTGAATTTAATTTATTTTAACAAAGGGATTAAATTTAGCTTTACTCTGAATATGAAAAAAAGGGGAAAAATGATTAAACACCCCTCAAAGAGGCAGTTAAGAGTTAATGTAAAGGACTTAATTTTTTGTGTGATGTTAGTAAGACATATTGAAAATAATATATATTCTGCTCTCATTGAAGGGTAGTATTCTATAAATATCAATTAGACCAAGTTTTTTAAGATTTCTGTAGCCTTACTTGATATATATTTTTAAATTAACATAAAATGTATTATTATCCCCAGAGTACAGGTCTGTGAATCTCCAGGTTTGCACACTTCACAGCATTCACCATCGCACATACCTTCCCCAATGTCCATAACCCCACCACCCTCTCCCTCTCCCTACCCACCCCCCGGCAACCCTCAGTTTGTTTTGCGAGATTAAGAATCTCTTATGGTTTGTCTCCCTCCTGATCCCATCTTGTTTCATTTATTCTTTTCCTCCCCCCCAAAGCCCCCACGTTGCCTCTCAACTTCTTCATATCAGGGAGACCATATGATAATTGTCTTTCTCTGATTGACTTATTTTGCTAAGCAGAATACCCTCTAAGTTCCATCCACATCATCGCAGATGGCAAGATTTCATTTCTATTGATGGCTGCATAGTATTCCATTGCATATATATACCAAATCTTCTTTATTCATTCATCTGTTGACGGACATTTAGGTTATTTCCATAGTTTGGCTATTGTGGGCTTTCCTGCATTAAACATTCGGGTTCACATGCCCCTTCAGATCACTATGTTTGTATTCTTAGGGTAAATACCCAGTAGTGCAATTGCTGGGTCATAAGGAAGCTCTATTTTCAACTTTTTGAGGAACCTCTATGCTGTTTTCCAGAGTGGTTGCACCAGCTTGCTTTCCCAACAGTGTAGGAGGGTTCCCCTTTTCCACATCCTCACCAGCATCTGTCATTCCCTGACTTGTTAATTTTAGCCATTCTGACTGATGTGAGGTGGTATCTCATTGTGGTTTTGATTTGTACATCCCTGATGCCGAGTGATGTGGAGCACTTTTTCATGTGTCTGTTGGCCATCTGGATGTCTTCTTTGCAGAAATGTCTGTTCATGTCCTCTGCCGATTTTTTTATTGGATTATTCTTTGGGTGTTGAGTTTGCTAAGTACTTTATAGATTTTGGACACTAGCCTTTTATCTGATATGTCGTTTGCAAATATCTTCTCCCATTCTGTCAGTTGTCTTTTGGTTTTGTTAACTGTTTCCTTTGCTGTGCAAAAGCTTTTGATCTTGATGAAATCCCAATAGTTCATTTTTGCCCTTGCTTCCCTTGC
>NW_026747334.1:0-2124 GCF_022355385.1 Mustela nigripes
GTGACCCTCGGGCCCTGCGCCTACCTGGAATTTCCGCAGCGCCTGGTTCAGAACCACCGGGGCGGACAGCTCCCCGCCGCCGCCGCCCCCGACTGCGGAAGCGGACTGAGAGCGCGGGCTTCACGCTCCGTGAGCCCGCTCGGGCGGCGGGGAGACCGGCTGCGTCCCCCCCAACCCCCGACACCCACTCGGTTCCTCCCTTCCCCCTGCGGGGCCGCGCGGGGCCTGCCGGTGGCTGTCCCGGGCCACACGTCCCGCAGGCGAGGAAGCCACCGGCCGCCCTACCCCCTGCCGCCGCCGCCGCCACCGCAGCTGCTCTCCCCGCCCGGCTCAGCCGAGGGGTGTGGGGCGTGCCCCGCGCGGGCCCCGCCCCGGCCTGCTCCCCATTGGCCGGCGGGCCGGAGGTGCGAGGAGGCGGGGTCCATTTCTGGCGGCTCGGGGCGGGGAAGGTCGGCCAGGGAGCGCGGGGTGCCGCGGGAGGGCGCGCGGGGACGCAGCGGGCGCGGAGGAGACGCAGCGGCGGCGGTAGCGGCGGCGCCTGGGCCCGGCCGCAGCCCTTGCCTCCGGTCCTCGCGCCCTGCGTCCCTCCGCGGCCTGCAGCCTGCGGCGCCCGAGCTCCGAGGGCGCTTCCTCGGGCACTGGGCCCGAGGCGGCCAAGACTGCGGGCCGGCCAGGCGCGGGGCGGCGGGCGCTGTGCTGCGGGCTGCGCTGGTGGGGGGCGGCGGGCCGGGGCGCGGGCCCGGTGCCCGGCGCGTGCGGCTGGGAGGCGCTCTGGGGGGCGGGCGCGCGGGCGGCGGCCGGGGCCTTGGCCCAGGTCGGCGGGTGCGCGCGGAGGAGGGCGCCGGCGCTGCTCGTGGCGGCCCGCGCGCGCTACGAGAGCCTGCACATCTGGGACGAAGTGTTCGGCGAGTCGGGCCGGACAGCGGCGGGAACCCCTTCTACAGCACCTCCGCCGCCTCGCGCTCCTCCTCGGCCGCCTCCTCGGACGCCGAACACGAGCGCCCCGGCCCCCCGCTGCCTCCCCACGCCGCCGAAGCTCAGGAGTCCGACGGGGACGAGGCCAGCGCGGGTTGGAGTGCCACGCTGCGGGACCGCCCGCCCCCGCGCTTCGTGGACACTGGCCGTAAGGCGCGGCCCGCGGGGGCGGGGGCGGCCTGGGGTGGCGTGAGCGCGGGGCTGGGAGAACTCCAGACGCTCCGCGGGCCGGCTGCTTGAGGGCGGCTTTTCGGTGAGCACACAGATGGGGCCCTGGCAGCGGGGATTTGAAGTGGGAGAATCAATCTGGTTGCGTGGTGGTGGTTGGTGGGGGCCGCTCTGACTTCCCCGCGGATGGAGAGGATGAGGCGGAGGCCCAGGTGGCACCCTGCCGCTGGCAAGGACCCAAGGGGGGGCCTTCCCTCCCTTGCTGGGAGTGTCCAACCCAGTCACACCTGTGGGGTTGCTCGTTAGTGGTGCGTTTGAGTTAGATTCCTAAAGCCCGGTGCAGCTTGTGTGTGTGTGTGTGTGTGTGTCTGTGTGTCTGTGTCTGTGTGTGTTTGTTGCGGGTGGTGGGTACGTAAATCGTTTTGTGTGGATGGCCCCAGAACAGCGTTACCCAGGTGCCAGGGGTGGGGCAGCCAGCCTTTGGAGGGAGGCCTAGTGTGAGCCGGGATGTCTTCACTGGCTCGTGTTTTCTCCAGTGAATCTGACCAACATTTTCCATGCCTTTCACGATCACTTGCTGAGAGCAGAGAAGAGTGAGAGGACCAGTTATCAGCGTTAAGCTGTCTGCTCTCGCTCCAGAAGGCACTTGTGTGTTCTGCTTACCGACAAGGTCATGGTCAAGCCCCTGATAACTGGAGGTCGCAGGCCTGCTGGCGGTTGTGGCTGCTTGAAATCCTCTTTTACTGCCTACTTTTTGGGAAGGTAATTCTGACATGTCTCTGCTTAGCCTGCAGAAGCTCTGCGGCCTCTGCCCTCTGGGAGAGGTGGAGACCAGCCAGCAGTCCCACCTGTCCCCTGATGCTTTCTGTTCCTTGCTCAACAGCCTACTGTGGCAGGCCCTTGTTTCTGCACACCATTTTCTTGTGTTGAAGACTGTGCAACCAGTGTTGTGGAGGACCAGGGAGTGGCCATACTGGACCC
>NW_026747335.1:0-2124 GCF_022355385.1 Mustela nigripes
CAGAATCATTGGCCTGGAGCCAACCAACAGGTCTCAATTTTCCTGCAGAAGAATCTTTGCAGTTGGGAGCTTCTCACAACTCCCATCGTGAGAAACCCCCATGGCCTCGTGATCCACCCCCCCTTCAAGAAGGGGCCATCAGGGACAGAATGTCCAATCTGAGCTATCGTCTGATCCTCGCCCTGACTTCAGATGCTCGAGATCGATTCAGGTCTCACCCAGAAACCTAGGCCTAGCTTGGGTTATCAGACTTCCGTCCTCAGACTACTGGCCCACAAGCCCTCCAGTTTGGCAATCCAAACTACAATGCAGCATTCTGCCTGTTCTACAGAAGAAAATCTTTGCCCTCTGGGCCTAAACAGAATCCCCAACTGAGGATCAACCTGCATGCCATTCGGCTGTACCCCACATATATAGGCTGACCTGGGCACTAATGCTCTTTCTGACACAGCCTGAGCCTGGAACTCCTGGCCCCACCCAGACAGCTTTCCGCACTCTGAGCACATCGGACCCGTCATGGCCTTAGGTCGTCATCTCTTCTCAACCTCGGTTTTCAGGCTTCAGAACCTAGACCTTATATCCAATCATGGCCCGGGTTTGAAAATGATGCAGAAATCAGAACTCTTTCCCCATGGCAAGAAACCTTGTGGTTGGCAAGTTTTCCAAGGTTCAGGTTAGATGAAACCAGTGTGGCCCATGAGGCCCCGCCCATACTTGCGGGCAACATTGGTTACAAACACACATTGTGACCCTCAGCCTGAGCCCAGTCCTCAGGTAAGGCCTCTCAGTGGCTGGATGGAGAGACAGCATATTGGGCTTGCCATGCCCCTAGGCCCCAATTTTTAACCATAGTTCGTGTTGTCCCTTCACTCTTCCCCAGGGCTCTGCTTTGGAATTCCTCTTTTGGTGGGACACCTGAGGTAAAAAACCTGAAAGGAGTTCTCCAATCCCACAGATTGACGAAAAGCAATTGGGATTGAGCCAAATCCACAGAGAGCAAGATTCGTCCATGGCCCATTAGGCCTCCCCAACATTCCACGGCCATCGCTTTTACAAAATCCAAGAAAAAAGCCTGAGTCCGTGTTTCAGACTCGCTCATTCTTCATATCCTGAAGAGTTCTTCATATAAGAACCGACACGGCACTCGAAGGCACCCAAAATATATACTCTAACGTGGGCACTAATGCACTGTCTGACAACCTGAGCCCGGACCTCGTGACCAACACCCAGAAAGCTGACCCCACACTGAGCACATCAGACCCGCCATGGCCTTAGGTCATCAACTCTTCCCTACCTCAGTTTTCAGGCTTCAGAACCTAGACCTTATCTCCAATCACTGCCCAGGGGTGACTGTGATGCAGAAATCAGAACTCTTCCTTACCCATGGCAAGAACCCTGTGGTTGGCATGTTGTCCAACGTTCAGTGTAGGAGAAACCAGCATTCACCCTGAGGCCCCGCCCATTCTTGAGTGCGACAAGGGCATAAACACGCATTGTGCCCCTCAGCTTGAGTACTGTCCTCTAGTACGTCCTCTCAGTGGCTGGATCATTAGATGTCATAATGGGCTTGACATGCCCCTAGGCCCCAATTTTTTTTTAATTTTTTTATTTTTGATAAACATATATTTTTATCCCCAGGGGTACAAGACTGCGAATCACCAGGTCCACACACTTCACAGCCCTCACCAAATCACATACCCTCCCCAATGTCCACAGTCCCACCCCCTTCTCCCAAACCCCCTCCCCCCTGCAACCCTCAGTTTCCTCTGTGAGACTAAAAGTCACTTATGGTTTGTCTCAATTTTTAACCAGATTTCTGGTTGTCTAGTCGCACCTCCCCAGGCCTCTACTCTGGAATCCCTCATTTGGTGGGACACCTGGGGTTGAAAAACAAAACAAAACAAATCAACAACAATAGAACAACGGACTTATTCCATCCCACAGAATGACCCCAAACTCTTTGGACGGGGACAAACCCCCAGAGAGTAAGACTCGTCCATTTCCCATGAAGTCACCCGGAAATTTCACGACCATCAGTGACACGATATACAGAGACAAAAACTTGAGCAAGAGCCTCACACTCGCCCTTTTTTCATATCCCGAATAGTTCTCCTCATGGTCTGT
>NW_026747336.1:0-1054 GCF_022355385.1 Mustela nigripes
TAGGGAGTTTGTGCAAAAATGCAAATCACTTTGCGACTAAACACATTATTTCAGCTAATTTTAAGAAAATATGCTAAGACTCTCTCAAAAAAGGAAGCAATGATTTAGGTTTTCTTTCAAACTCCTTATCTAATCCTGAACCAACAGCACATAGTTCAAAGAGCAACTAATTTGAGCAGCTCCAATTTACACGTTTCCTAACAATGCTTAATTTAGTGGAATTTCTGTCCAATTATGTTAATTTGATGTAGTGAAAGACAAACATTCAAAAAGATCATCCTTAATTTATATAGATTGCCAAACTCTGCATTTTCTGAATGACGCCCAGGAACGTATTTTCAAAAACAAACAAATAAACCATGCCAGAACCACTATTAGGTCATCTCTAGGCAGAAAGTGACTCAGAGCCTACATTACTCTCTCCCTGAAAGTATACAGTAGGCACTGAAACTACTACCCTGAGTCTGTGCTATCAAATTCCTTAAGTTAGAAAGTTTTAAAACCAGTCTGTGTGGGAGTATTTCATTTATAGATAGAGATTTGATTATTTATACATTTTCATACTTGATTTTTAGGGTGTAATAACTATGTTTTAAAATTCATGGTGCTTTTGAATACTGTTGGATAATTGTGCTAAAATGGTATATCCTTTCCTCCTAGGAAACAGAAATTATAGAAAGGTAATGCTTTTCAGATCTTACATCTTTGAGTCATTGCAGTTTCAGTATAAATGCAATAGGAAAAGTGACATTCATGTTTATAATATTTTCTATAAATAAATTAGAATGTACTGGGGGCCTGATATAAAGTGGGATGCCTAAACTTCAGTAAGATATTGTTTTCAATTCAAAATAAATTTTATTTTTTATTTTTTTTATAATGTCCCTCAATTTCAGATAAGCACCCCCCTAAGGTCCACTCCATTTTTTAAAAGATTTTATTTATTTTATTTGACAGATAGAGATCACAAGTAGGCAGAGAGGCAGGCAGAGAGAGAAGGAAGAGGGAGCAGGCTCCCTGCTAGGCAGAGAGCCCGATGTGGGGCTCGATCCCA
>NW_026747336.1:1154-2124 GCF_022355385.1 Mustela nigripes
CATGACCTGAGCCAAAGGCAGAGGCTTTAACCCACTGAGCCACCCAGGCGCCTCTAAAATAAATTTTAAATTGAATTATGCACCTCTAAGTTCAGAGACAATAAACATTAACCAACACAATTAATAAGTTCTATTTCTTGAAATTTCGGGAACATTGATAGTCTCACCTGAACAACAGCTAAAATTTTTGGTCATGGATTCTTGCTAAAATATCACTTTCCCAAAGAAAATTAATGTTATGAATTTTCTCTGATTGTTATTGATCATGAAGAATATAACAACCATGATAAAAAGAGTAGGAAAAACATGATATCTCATCTGTAAGGGCATGTGGAAAGTAGGAAATGCTAATAAAAATAACTACCATTATTTCCCAAGTTAACATAATATAACAGAACAAAAATATTTCATAATATTTTCTAGGCTCATTCTGATAACTCTTTTCTACCTTCAAATTTAAAGGTTGAGGCATGTGATATATATTACACAAAAACCATCCCAAGGAATTCGTTTAAAAAAAAAAACTCTTAATAAAGGACAAATCCAAAGGAATTTCTTTTTTAATTTAATTAACAAATTATAAATCGACTTACCTATTTCACCAATAATATTTTTTAATCGTCATACCTGATGCAAGAGTTACCATCTTTCAGACATACTGATCATGAACAAGCAAATAAACAAGAGCACTGTAGCTTAAATCTACCTGCATAAAAATAGGACTACTTCAGACAATCTCTTCACCACAACATAGCAATGAATAGAAATCATACATGCTCTGTAATGGACATACAGATGAGATAGAAGGGAATGGTTGTTAATATATGCAGAATCTTTAATAATTACATTGTAAAACATAATATGGAAAAACAGAATACAATTTTAGAAATACCCAGGTCACCATCATTGTTTTATTTTTATATGTGTAGATAAGGAGTTTAGTAAATAATCCATGACTATTCAACTTCTT
>NW_026747337.1:0-2124 GCF_022355385.1 Mustela nigripes
GATATATAGGCAAGGGTTGGGGATGTGTGTGGTATGTGGAACTCCCACACCCTCTCTGGGGCACACCACTCGAAGCTTCCTGAACTCTGTTGTTCAGAGGCTTCTAGAGAGGTTTCATTACCTAGGCTTGAGTGATTAAGTCACGGCCACTGGTGATGGCCACCCCCACACAAACCTGAAGTGATCTAGCGGCCCCCAGCCACCAGTTACTTCAGTATACAAAAGACACTCTTTTCATGCCAGAGATTCCAAGGGTTTTAGGAGCTATGTGCCAATAACCATGGGGAAAGAGCCAAAAACTTTTTTTTACCCCCACTTTGGTTATATTATAGTCTCTCTCACACTAAAAACTGCAATGGACCCCCATTTTTTTTAAGGACATTCAAATTTTGCAACATGGCCTAGAACCTCAAGATCAAGTTTATGCTGGTGTCTCCAACTTTATTTCATGCCATTGCTCACTGTGCTTGTTGTGACAGAAATGAGTCCAGCGTACTCCTGACCAAGACGTTCCTGCCTCTCTCAGCAATGCTCTCCTCACAGATCTTGGCTGTCAAGATTTTTCATATAATTTAGGTCCTTTCCAGATACAATCTTGAAGAGACTACCCCTGGCCACTTGGCTGAAACAGTCTACTTATCCCCAACACCCTCTATCGTTATCGTCTCATCTTCTGGTCTTTAAAACCCTTCATAGCATTTAGCATGACTTGAAATTATAGGATTAATTTATTTGCATCCTTTCTTCCTCTGTGGTCCTTATCTCTACACCTCCCTCCTGAATGTAAGCCCAGCAAAGGGAGAGTCCTTGACTTTCTTGTTCATTGATGTATACCCTGAGCTTTTAGAAGAACATTAGTTAAATGCTGGTTAAAAGTAAAAATTTCCCAGGGGTGCCTGGGTGGCTCAGTGGGTTAAAGCCTCTGCTTTCAGCTCAGGTCATAATCCCAGGGTCCTGGGATTGAACCCAATCCCAGGATCCTGGGATTGAACCTGCATTGAGCTCTCTGCTCAGCAGGGAGCCTGCTTCCTACTCTCTCTCTGCCTGCCTCTCTGCCTTCTTGTGATCTCTGTCAAATAAATAAAATAAACAAACTCTTAAAAAAAAAAAAAGTATAAACTTCCCAGATGCCTATTTTAGGAAGGCCCTGTGTATTTGTATCATGCCTCTTCTGATGCTCACAAATATTGTGACAAAGGTCTTATTATCCAAATTTACAATGAGGAAACAAAGGCTCATAGAGATTAAGTGACTGGTCTAAGCCAGTAAGTGGCTTAGCTAGGATTTGTGGGCTAGCAGTAGTAATATTAAAGTAGGCTTCAGAACAAAAAGGTTCTACCAGAAATAGAGACATCATCATAAAGGGGTCAAAGGTTCAAGAGGACATAAAGATCCTAGTATTTATAAACTTACTAATTCTTAAAATTAGTAACGCAAAAACCAATAGAACTGAAAGGAGAAGTAAACACAAAATTATAGCTACAGAGTTCAACACAGCTTCTCACTGTGTCACTGACAAAGCTCTTAGGAATTTTATCCCCAAACCCATTTTTACGTTAGCCCTGTGATTTTCAGTACACTATTTTATATGGAGCAGTGATTCTTTTTTAGGAAAACACACATCATGTTATAAAAGAAGTCACCGTATTTGTATACTTTCTCTCCTCTCCATTTGTTTTTAGCCTCCTCTTATCTATATAGATACATACCCTTTCTGTGTTGCCTAGATTTGCAACTCATACAATCTGTCACCTAGGTCCCACATCTGTTTTAAAGTCAGTTCTTTGTGGGGGGTTGTCAGGGTGGCACGGTTGGCTGACTGTGTGACTCTTGGATTCAACTCTGGTCGTGATCTCAGGGTTGGGGGTAGAGTCCCTCATCGGGATCCATGATCAACACAGAGTCTGCTTGTTTCTCTGTCTCCCTACCATGTTCACTCTCTCTCTTTCTCAAACAGGTAAGACTTTAAGGAAAAAAATAAAATAAAATTAGTTCTTCAGGTAAAGTCAGAGTCTACTACCAGCCTTTTTACCAGGCTTCTTTATGTCACTCCCTGGTTACCTGATACTCATTCTCTAACAGAGCCTTCCAGGAACAAAGATCCTAGAGTTCTTGTCCATTCAG
>NW_026747338.1:0-2123 GCF_022355385.1 Mustela nigripes
ACCTTAGTGGAAAAGCTTTCAGTTTTTCTCCATTGAGAATGATATTTGTGGTGGGTTTTTCAAAGATGGCTTTGATGATAATGAGGTATGTGCCCTCTATCCCTGTACTTTGAAGAGTTTTGATCAGGAAGGGATTCTGTACTTTGTCAAATGCTTTTTCAGCATCTATTGAGAGTATCTTATGGTTCTTGTTCTTTCTTTTATTGATGTGTTGTATCACAAAGACTGATTTGCGGATGTTGAACCAAACTTGCAACCCTGGAATAAATCCCACTTGGTCGTGGTAAATAATCCTTTTAATGTACTGTTAAATCCTATTGGCTAGTATTTTGGTGAGAATTTTTGCATCTGTGTTCATCAAGAATATTGGTCTATAGCTCTCTTTTTTGATGGGATCCTTGTCTGGTTTTGGGATCAAGGTGATGCTGGCCTCATAAAATGAGTTTGGAAGTTTTCCTTCCATTTCTATTTTTTGGAACAGTATCAGGAGAATAGAAATTAGTTCTTCTTTTAATGTTTGGTAGAATTCCCCTGGGAAGCCGTCTGGACCTGGGCTTTTGTTTGTTTGGAGATTTTTAATGACTGTTTCAATCTCCTTACTGGTTATGGGTCTGTTCAGGCTTTCTATTTCTTCCAGGTTCAGTTGTGGTAATTTATTTGTTTCTAGGAATGCATCCATTTCTTCCAGATTGTCAAATTTGTTAGCGTATAGTTGCTCCTAGTATATTCTTATAATAGTTTGTATTTCTTTGGTGTTAGTTGTGATCTCTCCTCTTTCATTCATGATTTTATTTATTTGGGTCCTTTCTCTTTTCATTTTGATAAGTTGCTCCAGGGGCTTATCAATTTTATTAATTCTTTCAAAGAACCAGCTCCTAGTTTTGTTGATTTGTTCTATTGTTTTTTTGGTTTCTATTTCATCGATTTCTCCTCTGATCTTTATGATTTCTCTTCTCCTGCGGGGCTTAGGATTTCTTTCTGTTCTTTCTCCAGTTCCTTCAGGTGTAGGGTTAGGTTGTGTAACTGAGACCTTTCTTGTTTCTTGAGGAAGGCTTGTACCACTATATATTTTCCTCACAGGACTGCCTTTGTTGTGTCCCACAGATTTTGAACCGTTGTATTTTCATTATCATTTGTTTCCATGATTTTTTTCAATTCTTCTTTAATTTCCCGGTTGACCCATTCATTTTTTAGAAGGATGGTGTTTATTCTCCATGTATTTGGGTTCTTTACAAACTTCCTCTTGTGATTGAGTTCTATCTTTAGAGCATTGTGGTCTGAAAATATGCAGGGAATGATCCCAATATTTTGATACCAGTTGAGTCCGTTTTTAGGACTGAGGATATGATCTATTCTGTAGAATGTTCCATGTGCACTAGAGAAGACTGTGTATTCTGTTGCTTTGGGATGAAATGTTCTGAATATATCTGTGATGTCCATCTGGTCCAGTGTGTCATTTAAGGCCTTTATTTCCTTGTGGATCTTTTGCTTGGATGATCTGTCCATTTCAGTGAGGGCGTGTTAAAGTCCCCTACTATTATTATATTATTGTTGATGTGTTTCTTTGATTTTGTTATTAATTGGTTTATATAGTTGGCTTCTCCCACGTTGGAGGCATAGATATTTAAAATTGTTAAATCTTCTTGTTGGACAGACCCTTTGAGTATGATATAGTGTTCTTCCTCATCTCTTATTATAGTCTTTGGCTTAAAATCTTATTGATCTGATATAAGGATTGCCACTCATGCTTTCTTCTGAAAGTTACCATTAGCATAATAACTTCTTTTCCATCCCCTCACTTTAGATCTGGAGGTGTTTTCGTGGTTAAAATGAGTTTCTTGGAGGCAACATATAGATGGGTTTGTTTTTTTATCCATTCTGATACCCTGTGTCTTTTCACAGGGGCATTTAGCCCATTTACATTAAGGGTAACTATTGAGAGATATGAATTTAGTGCCATTGTATTGCCTGTAATGTGACTGTTATTGTATATGGTCTCTGTTCCTTTCTGATCTACCACTTGTAGGCTCTCTCTTTGCTTAGAGGACCCCTTTCAATATTTCCTGTAGAGCTGGTTTGGTGTTTGCAAATTCTTTCAGTTTTTGTTTGTCCTGTAAGCTTTT
>NW_026747339.1:0-2123 GCF_022355385.1 Mustela nigripes
ATGAAAAAGAAAAAAATTAAATTAACTGCAAGACTAAAAAAATCACACGGAAAAAAAAAAAAAGAAAAGAAAAAAGAAATCACATGGAGAAAGCCATGAGTTCCGTGCTTTGCTTTCTCCTCCTCTGGAATTCTGCTGCTCTCCTTGGTATTGAAACCGGACTCCTTGGTAGGTGAACTTGGTCTCGGCTGGATTTCTTGTTGATCTTCTGGGGAAGGGGCCTGGTGTAGTGATTCTCCGGTGTCTTTGCCCCAGGCGGATTTGCATGGCCCTTACCAGAGGACGGGCTGAGTAATCTGCTTGGCTTTGCTTTCAGGAGCTTTTGTTCCCTGAGTGCTTTCCGTAGAGTTCCAGACGACGGGAATACAAATGGTGGCCTCCTGGTCTCTGGCCCGGAGGAGCCGAGAGACGGGGTGCCCCACTCCTCAGTGCGCCCTCAGAGAACAGCGCCCAGTTACTCCTGTCTGCCTGACCTCCGGCCATGCTCCGATTCACGGAGCCTGTGATAGTTTCAAGGTAACCCCGAGCTGTGAGCTTACTGTCAGGTCTGTCTCTGCAGCCGGCTTTCCCGTTCCAATACGCGCAAGCTCTGTGATACTCAGATACCCCCGATCCTTTTGTGACCCTGTGGGAACTGAGGCCACTCTGACCCCGCGTGGGCTTCGCCCCGGTTTAGCCTCTGGAGCGATGTCCCTCAGTGGAACAGACTTTTAAAAGTCCTGATATTGTGCTCCATTGCTCTGCCGCTTGCCGGGAGCTGGCCCCTTCCCCCGGGGTCTATCTTCCCGTTCATTTGGATTCACTTCTCCGCCGGTCCTATTTTTCAGAAAGTGGTTGTTTTTCTGTTTCCATAATTGCTGTTCTTCTCTTCGATCTGCAGATGGATTTGCAGGTGTTTGCAATCTTTAGATAAGCTATCTAGCTGATCTCCGGCTAGCTGAAGTAGTCTCAGCCTGCTACTTCTCCATCTTGACTCCTCCCAGGATTTTTCCTCTTTTATAGAACTCCCCTTAATATTTCCTGCAGTGTTGGCTTTGTGGTTTCATACTCTTTTAAACCTTCCTGGTCTTGGAAACTGTTTATCTCTCCATCCATTTTGAATGTCAGTCTTGCTGGATAAAGTATTCTTGGCTGCATGTTCTTCTCATTTTGTGCCCTGAATATATCTTGCCAGCCCTTTCTGGCTTGCCAGGTCTCTGTGGCCAATTCTGATATTATTTTGATGTGCTTTTTTCTGTACGTAAGGAAATTCTTTGTCCTAGCTGCTTTCAAGAAGTCCTGTCTACAATTATTATTCATCATTCATACTATCAGGTGTCTTGAGGTCTTTCTAGATTCTATAATCCTGGGGGGAGTCCTTCCTGCCTCTAGTACATGAACGCTGGTTCCATTCACGAGATTGGGAAAATTTTCATGGAGAATTTGTTCAACTATATCTTGTAGTCTTCTTTCTTTCTCCTCCCCCTCAGGGATTCCAATAATTCTGACGTTTGAACATTTCATGGCATCATTTATTTCCCTAATTCTGTTTTCATGGTTTCTAAGCTGTTTGTTCCAGGCTTTGTCCTTATTCTTTCTATTTGTTTGTCCTCCAGATCACTAATTCTATCTTCTGTCTCAGTTGCCCTAGCTTTGAGAGAATTTAGATTATATTGAAACTCATTAGAATATTGTGAACATCATCCCTGGTGGCTTTCACTTCTGCCCTAATTAATTCCATTTTGTCATCCATGGCTTTCTCCAACCTATGTATTGCCTGGATAATTGTTAGGCTGAATTCCCTTTCCAACATATTGTCTATGTCCATAGCCATTAGCTCTGTTTCAGAAAGCCCAAACTCTATAATTTTCTTCTGTTGGGCATTCCCCCTCCTAGTCATTTTGGTGAGAGATGGCTGAATGAATGTAGCTGAAAGTATCAACCGTTGTGCAGGCAAGGTGCACCCTGGAATGCTTCTGAGCAATGAAGAGTCCCAAAAGAAAGAAAGAAGAAAGAAAAGAGAGAGAGAGATGAAAAAAAAAAGAAGAATATAAAAAGAAAGGTTGGGGCGCCTGGGTGGCTCAGTGGGTTAAGCCTCTGCCTTCGGCTCAGGTCATGATCCCAGGTTCCTGGGATCGAGCCCC
>NW_026747340.1:0-2123 GCF_022355385.1 Mustela nigripes
AGGATCATTCCTTCCCCCACAGCTGCTGGGACGGTGTAAAGACGGAGGGGGTTCAGTGTAAACCAGCTTCTTTCCAGCTGCTTAAGCCACTGGTCCGGGAGCTAGATGACTGATAATGATGATCCTTAACACTGATATATAGGAGGGACCATGAGTCAGGCACTGTTCTGAGAACTTTAACTAACTCAGACCTTCCAACATCCCTATGAGGTAGGTACTATCATTGTGCCCATTTTATAGATGGGGAAACAGGTACGATGAAGTCGAATAGCCTATTGAGGTTCGCACAGCTGATAAGTCAGAGTCCAGATCCCAGCCCAGGTGGTCTGCTCTTCCCTACTGTGCCATACTGCTTCTAAGCACCACTGCTTCTTCCCTCTTCCTGGGCTACCCTTCTCAAATGTAGGTTCTCTCTCCTTGCCCGCAGCTCTCCCCTGCCAAGGCAGCCCCTCCCTAGAGGCGATGGCAGGAGGCATCCCCACGAGTCCCCACCGCCAGAAAGGCCCATCAGTGCCCCAAAGGCCAGACCGGAGCACCCAGTTTCTCTCCTCACCCCCGCACCCACATGCACCCTGTCCCGCTCTCCCCCAACCGAGCACCGTTGCCTTTTGTTCACAGCGATGGCTCCTGCACCCAGGCCGGTGGGGGCATGGAGGACTCCGTGGTGGCAGCGGCGGCGGTGGCAGCCGGCAGACCCAGTGCCCATGCCCCGAAGGCTCAAGCCCAGGAGCTGCAGCAGGAGGAGGAGCGGCCGGGGGCGGGGGGTGCCTCCCCGAGGGCTGGCTCCCACCGCGTGGCCTCCCCCGGCCGGCAGCAGCCTGCCCTGGCGACGGCGCTCTGCTCCCACGCCCCTAACGCCTCCGATTACGAGCTCTCCCTTGACCTAAAGAATAAACAGGTACCCAGGGCCTCCGAGGGGGGCGGGAAGGGTGGTGAGGGGGCCCTGCCTTCGGGGGCTATCCAGGGTACCAGGGATCTCCCCACTTGGGCCCACCTCTGTTGTAGGCACACTTCTTTCGCCACGACTTCTCCCAGATGGAGCTGTCTTCAGCCCTTCCCTGGAGCCCAGTTTGTCAGGAACCAGCCTCTCCATGGCAGGGGTCACACCTTTGCAATGCCAGTCCCCTCGGTACTGTATTCAGGGCCCTGTTCCTCTCGCCGTGAGCCAGAAGCTTAAACTGCCCCACCCCCAGACCTTGAGGCAGGTGGCCCACTGTTCTCTGGGGAAGAAGAGAGAGCCTCGCTTACGTGTCCATGCAAAGGACAAGCTCCGTGTGTAGGCACACACAGGTTAAAATGAGGTGCCAAGAGAATGGTCTCCTCCAAGGAGATTGAGGATTCGCTGGATTAACCAAAGCTCCCCTACTGGAGAACAAATCCCGTGTGTGTGTGTGTGTGTGTGTGTGTGTGTGTGTACTTAGGTGTATATGCTTAGAGAAAAACATCATGACTAGGTATTGGTTTGTTTTTTTTTTTTTTAAGATTTTATTTATTTATTTGGCAGAGAGAGAGATCACAGGCAGGCAGAGAGAGAAGGGGAAGCAGGCTCCCCGCTGAGCAGAGAGCCTGATGCAGGGCTCCATCCCAGGACCCTGAGATCATGACCTGAACTGAAGGCAGAGGCTTAACCCACTGAGCCATCCAGGTGCCTCATGACTAGATATTGTTAAGAAAGAGCATTGAACTTGGGGCCGGAGACATGGGATCCAATCCTTGGTCTTGCTCTAGTTAACTCTGTGACTTTGGGAATGCCAGTTATGCACTCTGGGCACTGGTTTCTTCATCAGCAAAATTGGGCATTAGACCTTGAATCATCTCCAAGGTCCCTTCTAGCTCTACAGTGTGTAGGTTCTAAAGAAGCATTCTTTAACTCAATGGGCAAAGTCAGTCTTGGGAAGGATAGCTAGTAGGAAGATCACTAAGACTGAATCAGGCCATACCAACCTCACTTCTTTCCTTCTGCATCAAGGTCAGCTGTAGGTGGAACATCTGGCTGTCAGCAAAGTATTTAAAATATCCCCCATGATCGATATGTGGGCAAGAGAGGAAGCAGAGTAGATGACAATATAGTCAAGTGGGTTCTTTTCAAACAGAATTCTTAAAAAAAAAAAAAAAAGTTGGTT
>NW_026747341.1:0-2123 GCF_022355385.1 Mustela nigripes
AAAAATACAAATTCCATCAAATGGTATAAGCTAAGCTATTCAAACACATTGATCACAGTGAGAAACTCAACAATTTTGAAAGCCTTCAAAAATGAGGATACCACCTGGCGATTCATGGACCTGTACCCCTGGGGATAAAAATATATGTTTATAAAAAATAAAAAAATAAAAAAAATGAGGACACCGACATTCCTCAAATAACAGACATTCTAAATAATAGCAAATCTCCATTTTCCTTTTTTTCTCCCTTGTATGTTTGCTTTCCTTACCCCTGGCACACAGTTGCAAACAAGGATTCTAAGGAGGGTTTTTACACCAACAGTGAGCAGTTTCTGATGTTGGAACACCTCTGGTCACTGCATTACCAGGTCCAATCATTTAAGATTGTTAAAAATCAAAGCCATGTTCTCTTGCTGAGTTTCAAGATTAGATTCTGTATCAAATTTATGAACAAAGAGGAGCAATGTGCAAATTAAAACACACTTTTCAGTACCTCACTTCCTCTTTGAGGGTTGGAAAAATGCCCAGTTCTAGAAACCTCTCACTAATCTTGCAAAGACAGATTTAGTATATTTGGGCTGGGTTGAGGGGCAAATAAATTATTTCTTTGCAATAAACTCTTACAATTATAGATTCAGAAGAGACCATAAAGTTTGTTCAAAGGTCCAAATAGCTTATTTAACTTTTCAGAGGCTTTGTCAAAACAGAAGCATAGAAGTTACCCTGTGCCCATTCTCTCAAGCCAATATGGAATCTAATGAATTCTTTTGATGCTCAGGTTTGCTCTAAGAAGTAAACAAGTATTTCTTTTTTTTTTAATATTTATTTATTTGACAGAGAGAGGGATCACAAGTAGGCAGAGAGGCAGGCAGAGAGAGGGGTGGAAGCGGGCTCTCCACTGAGCAGGGAGCTTGATGTGGGGCTTGATCCCAGGACCCTGAGATCATGACCTGAGACGAAGGCAGAGGCTTAACCCACTGAGCCACCCAGGTGCCCCGTAAACAAGTATTTCTGTCCCAAGGTAAGCTACACTGAAACAGAGACTATTCAAACCTGACTACAGTGTTTCATAAGGTGGAAAGTCCTATCACCATTTTCCAAGTATAGGGAAAAACATGTGCTTCAATAGAAAACTATGCACAGTTTAAGGCTTCAGAGCACAACCTTCAGGGTTAACTGATTGATTCCATAGACACTCTTAGGTCTTCATTGTCTTTAGGGTATTTTACAACTCTGTATTATAAAACACTGGTAAGAGTGTGGTGGTTAATATAGGAAGAAATTCTGTCCAGTGGAGGGAAGCCCCACCCCCATACCCCCACTCCCAGATAAGATAGGGGCAGGGGTGGGGTGGAGGGGCAGGGGTGGGGTGGGGGGGTGGTGGGAGGAAGGCTGTGTTGCATCCATTTGCAGTTACTCAGTATTCCCGATCCCTGTCTCTGCTTTTTGATGTTTGAACTAGTTGTAACATCTTTTGGTTCCTCATTTAATTAATGAGAAAATCATTGACCTATATTCATTTTATATTTCTATGAAAAGCATGGTTTCACTTTAAAAAAATTATTCTGGGGCACCTGGGTGGCTCAGTGGGTTAAGCCGCTGCCTTGGGCTCAGGTCCTGACCTCACAGTCCTGGGATCGAGTCCTGCATTGGGCTCTCTGCTCAGCAGGGAGCCTGCTTCCCTCTCTCTCTCTCTTTGTCTGCCTCTCTGCCTACTTGTGATCTCTCTCTGTCAAATAAATAAATAAAATATTTAAAAAAATTAAAAAAATATTCTGTAACACACAACTATGATTCCAAATTACAGTAACTGGATCAAATATTTTCCTACCTGTGTTATTTTCTTCAGACTACAATAGTAGTTAAAAATAGTGTAATCAATTTGTCAAAAAAGCTTTTAATTTCAGTTATGTTCTCATTTTCTATGCACTGAACAAAAAGTTTAAAGCTCCACTAAGTAATTAATGAGAAATTAAAGTCTGAGTGTGTGTGTGTGTGTGTGTGTGTGTGTGTGTGTGTGCACGTGCTGGGGGTAAAAAATAAGAACTCAATTACACACTTGGTATTAGAAACATTAAAATAGGTGGGTGCCTAGCTGGCTCAGGTGGTTAAATGTCTTCCTT
>NW_026747342.1:0-2123 GCF_022355385.1 Mustela nigripes
GTTGGTTAAGCAGCTGCCTTCGGCTCAGGTCATGATCCCAGCGTCCTGGGATCGAGTCCCAGATCGGACTCCTTGCTCGGCAGGGAGCCTGCTTCTCCCTCTGCCTCTGCCTGCCTCTTTGTCTGCCTGTGCTCGCTCTCTCTCCCTCTGTCTCTGGCAAATAAATAAATAAAATCTTTAAAAAAAAAAAAAAGATTTTATCTCTTTATTTGAGAAAGAACAAACAGGCAGAGGGTCAGAGAGGGAGAAGCAGACTCCCTGTTGAGCAGGAAGCCTGATGACAGATCCTAATTTATGTAGTACCCAAGTTTCAATTTTATTTCAAAAGTTTCACAGTTTTCATTAGAGCTAGTATTTTGGGGTTGTGGTACGAAATTTTCAAAGCTATTGGCTAACTCTGAAGAAATATACCATGTTTTATTGGAGCATGAATATGAACCTAAAGCTGGGTGTATGATGTTTTGTTTTGTTTTTTTTTATATATGTACAACGAAAGCATTTGGGTACTCTTTATTGTAACCTATTTAAAGTTTTATATTCATTTATGTAAATGAATATCAGAACTAATACAGTTTACTATCATATATATTTATGAATCACAGTGTTTGGTACATAATAAGTATTCAATAAATACCTATGAAGAAACAATTTGAAAGAAAACTGATTACATCATTGTGAGAGAAACTGCTAATTACCCCAAATCTAGTCACCTTGTCTATGACAGACCCTAGATTCATAGTGGAGTAGATGACCATCTAGAACACAGCCCGTGTTTCTCAGCCTCCCTTACTGCAGAGTTGGCCATCTAACTTATTTTAGCCAATGTGACATGAGCAGACGTGTCCTATCCAACTCTTGACATGTGTTCTAAAAAGAAGGAAGAGGGACCTTCACACTTTCTGTTTCCCGCTAGGTAGAATGTTGGAACATAAGCAGGTATTCTGAAGCATGAACATCATGTGTTTAAGGACAGTGGTGTAAATAAAACAGAAGCCTAGGTCCATAATGTTGTAGTGGAGCCTTCATACGAATAATCCCCCAGACTTTAATCACAATAGCGAGGAATAAACTTCTATCTTTTTAGACAACTGTTGCCTTGGGTTTCCTGTCACTCTGACAAATTTAATTTTAATTAACAGTCACACAAAGTACAACATTCTCTACATTTGTACAAAAATCTTAAATACATTTAAGATATTGGTGGGGGCCAACTGAGGGCTCAGTTAGGCATCTGCCCTCAGCTCAGGTCATGATCCCGGGGTCCTGGGATCCAGGCCTGCATTGGGCTCCCTGCTCAGTGGGGATCTGCTTCTTCCTCTGCCCTCCCCATGCTCGTGTTCTTGCCCTCTCTCTCAAAAAAATTTTTAAATAAATAAAATCTTAAAAAAAAAAAAAAGACATTAGTGGAAACAACATAGACTATTAGAGTCAACAGAACTTGTTCAAATCCCAGCTCTGCTACTTAGCCATATGATCGGGGGGCACATTACCTCACTTAAGTCTCAGTCTCCACAACTGTAAAATGGCAAAAAAACAATTTATCTCTTAGAATTACCGTGAGGATTAAATATAATGAAGAAAGAAATGAGGAAGCAAAAAGAATACAAATGTCAGCAGAGTGCTAAGAAAAATTTTAGCTGGGAAAGGGATTACTTGGGATTTCTCAAATGGTATTTTAAGAGCTAAAAATAAAGTAAAAGTAGATGATCCAAATATGTTCTTTATGTCATCTTTTATAATATATAACCCCATAAACAATGGATGTTGTATTACATGATATCTAAGGATTCTTCCAGCTCTAAAATTACATCACAAAATTATGTTATATCACAAATATCTATAACCTAATTCTGCAAGTTTGCTTAAAAATTTTCAGCTCCATGCTACTCTGGAGAAAAAAATACACACACACACACACACACACACACACACCCCTCTTTGATAACAAGCAGGATTAACCATGATAGGCCTTGATTATCTTCAGACCATTTTTATGTACACAACATAGTGCTGAGTATGCAAAATGTTTTGTGATCTCTGGCATCTTTAGTGTGTACTTTCAAAGTTGCAGTTTCTGGGCGCCTGGGTGGCTCAGTGGGTTAAGCCGCTGCCTTCGGCTCAGG
>NW_026747343.1:0-2122 GCF_022355385.1 Mustela nigripes
TCCACAGTGGTTAAAATTCATCCCAGAAGTAATTACTGTCCCTGACTTTACTATTACTGGGCATGAGAGAGGAGCTCAGTGGGCTTGGTCAGTGTCCCACCTAATGAAAGGCAAAGCAGATTCAGGCAAAAAAAAATTATTAGTTCTTTCCAAATTAGATTTAATGGGATTCTATTTTTCATTCATGAATTCATTTTACATTTTATATTTTATCGATTTTTCTAAGCTTTGGCCAATATTCACTGCATTTTTGAATAGCTTTTTTCTATTATTGTAAATCATTTTTCTGCTACACTTGTTTAGTCATGGTTATCCATTTCTTCTTCCAAGTTTTTCAGATATGTGATATCAATTTCCAAATAAATTATTTAAAATGCTTATTTTTTATACTAAACTTCTATGAAAAACATTGATATATGTATTATGGAATATTGTTCCCCTTTCAACTTAGTTTTTTAAAATGTGAATGTGCCTTGGCAAATTATATATTGTTTCTTTTTATGTCTATGTAGATTCTTCATAATTTTCCCAAGTTCATTGGCTTATGGTTTATATTTTTTTAATAACTTTCCTACTGCCAATTAATAGATTTTTTCCATTACATTCTCTAATTTGCTATTGCCATTATAAGTAAAAAGCATCTGGAAATCTATATCCCTGTCCAGTTTCCTCAAATCACTCATTGTTTTCAGGATCTAGTTTTTCTTACAGGTTCCAGGTGGACAAGCTTTTGAACTGGTGCTAATTATTATTTCTGTTTCTAGATTCCTGCATTTACCAGCTTAGGGAGCATTTTTAACAATGATGATGAAATGAGGCATCATATTCTTATTCTCAACTTCATTAATAATGATATTAGTGTAACATATCCTACAAGATAATAATAGATACATGTAAAATAATTTCATTGACCAAAAAAGTGGTGGAAAATGTAAATAAAACACAGTGGCAACCAACTAGTCATTTCAAGTTGAGCTATTTTTCCCCCCTTTATCTCCCTGTCTCTTTAATTTCCTGTAGCACATTCCTACAAAGCATTTTAAGGTGTTTTATATGCACATACATAGAGATCATCATGGAGTGTAAATCTAATAATTCCTTGCCAGTTTCAAATATTTTCAGTATTGTTCATTCCTATGTCAGTTGTCTATTAACTTTTTCTCCACACTGTACTTAATGCAAGGACATATTTAATTTTAATATAAATTAATTAATCACTTTAATAAATATTTTTACCTTATGGATTAATTTTTGATGCTTATTTCTTAATTTTTTTAACTTTTAAAATTTTATTTAATGAGAGAGATAGAGAGAGAGAGAACAAGCGCAAGCAGGGGAAGCTGCAGCGAGAGAGGGAAAAGAAGATGCAGGTTCCCCACCAAGCAGGGAGTCAAGCTCAGTCTCAGGGCCTTGGGATCATGATCTGAGGTGAAGGCAGAGGCTTAGCTGACTGAGCCACTGAGTCTAATTGTTATCTTTGATATTTAAGGAAATACTTTATCATCTCTAATTGATCCCCTATGTCAAAAATACAGTTTTCTCTATGGTGCTATTAATTTTATGGTCTTAAAATTAGACTCTTTTTCTAGAAGCATATTTAATCAGTCTCTTAGGTCTATAATTCAGTTTTTATACATTTCATTTAGTATTTTATTTTATCTTCATCATCTCTGAGTATTCCTGACCAGTACTCATTGGTCAAATCTTTCTTATTAACCTATTCCAAAAATTTTTTGTTTCTATAATATTTTGTTATTACTGCTGTCGTTCGTAGGTTTTGCCTTTATATTCCTTTTGTTTTGTTTTGTTGTTTTATGCTTTGGTGTTTTTGTTGTATTGTTTTGTTTTGTTTTATATGCACATACATAGAGATCATCATGGATTAAACCTTTAGATTTCCTTCATACCTTTAATTATTGTCACTTATTTTCACAAATGATATTACCATAGTACAGTAATTCTAAATATTTCTGAATTAGCTGTATTATTTCTTTGTAGGTATCAAGTTAACTTCCAGTTACATGGACTTAATATTTTGGTCATTATATTCTAGTTTTATTGCCTTATCATTGGAAAATATAGCCTGATACTTACCTCTAGGGAATGATGTGGGAGAGCTAGG
>NW_026747344.1:0-2122 GCF_022355385.1 Mustela nigripes
CAGTCTTCCTTTTGAGCAGAGCCCGATGTGGGGCTGGATCCCAGGACCCAGAGACCATGACTTGAGATGAAGGCAGAGGCTTAACCCACCACCCACGTGATGAGAGAGCCTCTCAGGTGCCCCTCATCCATCAGTCTTAATTGTTTGGAGGAAAACATGT
This sequence comes from Mustela nigripes, assembly GCF_022355385.1. Classification (NCBI taxonomy): domain Eukaryota; kingdom Metazoa; phylum Chordata; class Mammalia; order Carnivora; family Mustelidae; genus Mustela; species Mustela nigripes. The sequence goes on from NW_026747344.1 coordinate 161, forward strand.
GGATGAATAATGCCTTAGGGAGCTAATCTCTCTTAAGAATTGTCAAGTCTTTACACCTTCAAGGTTTTTGCACAGTTCTGATAGCCTCTGAACATCCAGCTGATTTCTACAGTGACAGGCCTGTTAAAAACTGTCCTCAAACCAGGAATAGAGCTTAAAACATACCAGTCAAGAGGAACTTAGAGTCTTTTAAGGAATTTATCATCCTTTCTTTGTTTTTGGTTCATATCTGAAATAGTTCCATATTACACTTGCATAATTTCTCCAGAGCTGACTTTGAAGGAGGCATTCAGTTCCAGCTAGTTCCATATTTTGGCAAGAACTATAATTCCATATAAAAAAAAGAACATATTTTAGAGCGCCTGGGTGGCTCAGTGGGTTAAAATCTCTGCCTTTGGCTCAGGTAATGATTCCAGGTTCCTGGGATTGAGTCCCACAGTGGGCTCTCTTCTCAGCAGGGACCATGCTTCCATTCTTCTCTCTCTGCGTGCCTCTCTGCCTTCCTGTGATCTCTGTCAAGGAAATAAATAAAATTATTAAAAAAACATATTTTATACTAGTTATTCATGTTTATTAACTAAGATACCACAATACATATAATACAAACAGTTGCTCTTTATTAATACCTTCAACCAAGTCCAAAACATATGTCATATTTTCTCCAAAAATTTTATATCATCTGATAGGTCAGATATATATAAAATTACATTTAAAGTTTTAAAAATATCAGGAAATATTTTCATTTAAATGCAAATTTCAAAGAAAATCTACTTTTCCAAACACGACTTTTTATCCTATATTTTTTTAATTTTGTCGACAACTGATAAAATGTTTAGCGAGAGTATAAATGTTAGATCGAAAAAAATGATTAATAGATGTAGGTTCAAATTATTATGTTCCATTAAAAATGATTTAGTCTTTCATGAACATCTGTTTGGTATATGTAGTATCCAGATACAGTAAATTAATGACATATATAAAATTATAGGGAAATGACACCTTCCGTTCCATTATGAGTAGAGCTTTTAAAATGCTATTTGTCACAACCTGTCATCTTGTCATTATATAGCATTATTTAGCATTTCAAAAATGTATACTCTTCAATTTGAAGTCTTTTAGAAATCTAAAATATGACATTCTATGGATTGTGTTTCCATATTCCTTTATTGCCAGTTTGAACAAATCCACATGCTTTGATTCAAAGGTAATAAATTCCTCTTATTTGGAAAAATGATGTTTATTTTTGTTCTCTCACCCTTAGCAGGTGGTTTCATTTTAGCACACTTCAGAGTTATAATTTCAGCTTATTTAAAAACATTTATTATGATCTACATAGATGAATGAAACCTTTATTTTATTAAATTATTTGCCAAAAAATCTGTTATTTTTAAAAACGTATTTCCTTTGAAGGGTTATTTTAGAGCATTCATAGAGGATCTAGGAGTGTGGTATTATGCAATTTTTAAGTAGGTTTGAAATGGTTATTTATAAGATTGTTTCTTTAAGGCTATTGTCTTATTTTGTTTTTTTTTGTCTTATTTTGTCTTATTTTGTCCATTATATGCTATAAAATATTTTGAAAGTAAATTTAAGGTACGTTTTACATAGTTTATTTTTGGAAAACATATTGAAATGACTTATGAAATTCAGTATACTCTCAACATTAATTTTTTCTGAAATTTACGAATTGTCTACGGAACCTATATATGGCAGATATTACTTCAGACTACACTGGTAAATGAAATACTTGGCTTTGTAGAACTTTTATTTTAATGGGTGAGACAATTAAAAGCTATAAACCTTAATAAAAATTGCATAGTGCATTCAAAAATGGTGAGTACAATGGGGAAAAAGAAAAATTAGATCAGGGTGAGGAAATTCAAGGTTGCTAGGCAGGGGATGGGGAGTTAAAAATTTTAATAGGAAGATCAGGGTAGTTACAATGAAGCTGACAATTGAACA
>NW_026747345.1:0-2122 GCF_022355385.1 Mustela nigripes
TGACATGTCCCTAGGCCCCAATTTTTAACCAGATTTCTGGTTGTCTAGTCGCCCATCCCCAAGGCTCTACTCTGTAATCCATCACTTGGTGGGACACCTGAGGTTGAAAAACAGAACAAAACAAATCAACAACAACAGAACACGGACTTCTTCCATCCCACAGAATGACCCCAAACTCTTTGGACGGGGCCAACCCCCAGGAGTAAGACTCGTCCAATTTCACTGAAGTCACCCGGAAATTTCATGACCATTAGTGACACGATATCCAGAGACAAAAACTTGAGCAAGAGCCTCACACTCGCCCTATTTCATATCCCGAAGTGTTCTACTCATGGTCTGTAGGTCAGTCCTGCCATACCTATGACATGAAACATAAGCCGAGTATGAGTTTTCAGACAACTGTCCAAACAGCCCTCGCCTACACACCCTACAAGCTCAGGCCCCTGGAGCCAAACCTGACGACTCTGCTTGCCCTCCCTAAGGGAATTGTATGTGCCCATTCTAATGACCACAACCCTACAAAAAGGATAAACGTCCAAAGTCCGTGAGGCCATCCCAATATTTGTGGCTTCCCAGGACAAACAGGGGCAATCTGGGCCCATCTGAGCACCTACCTGCAATCAGTCCCGTAGACTGATGTCCCCAGAGGTAAAAAGGTAACAACAGGCCCATAGGCACCTATCAGATCCATTGCTTTGGTTTCCAGTCATCTGCTTCCGAGGCCTGGATTTCAATAACAGCATATGGCTGTTTCTTGACTCACCCATCAGAACAAATCTCATCTACACATGGGAAACTTGCACGATTGAGCTCTGTGAAAGCCTCTCTTTAGGAGAACCCTACAGGGCCCCAGTGCCACCGCTTCATTCCAAGGTCTCCATAGACATAAAATCATATTAGGACACATCCACGGGAGAGTCCATTTCAACTCAGTCTCCTCGGTTGCGCCCCCCGATCGAGCAGATCTAACCTGTCTTGTTGCTTGGAGACAATTGGAATGAGAGGTGGGCTACCCAGCCATCCATCCTTAGAACCCTGCTCGGAATCGTTGTCCTCGAGCCAGCCAAAAGGTCTCAATGTCCTGCAGAAGAATCTTTGCAGTTGGGAGCTTCTCACAACTCCCAACGTGGGAAAACCCCCATGGCCTCGTGATCTACCCCCTCTTCAAGAAGGGGCCAACAGGGACAGAATGTCCAACCTGAGGGATCGTCTCTTCCTCTCCCGGACTGTAGATGCACGAGATCTCGATTCATGTCTGTAGATTGTGCCTGCCATATCCTCACCCAGAAACCTAGGCCTATCTTGGGTTCTCAGACTTCCGTCCTCAGACTACTGGCCCACAAACCTTCCAGTTTGGCAATCTAGAACTACAATGTAGCACTCTGCCTGCCCTCCAGAAGAAAAACATTGCCCTCTCGGGCTACCCGGAAACCCCCAATGAGGATCAACCTGCACGACATTCGGCTGTACCCCAAATATATAGGCTATCCTGGGCACTAATGCCCTTTCTGACTCAGCCTGAGCCTAGACCTCCTGGCTCGACCCAGACAGCTGGCTACACACTGAGCACATCGGACCCGCCATGGCCTTAGGTCGTCATCTCTTCTCAATCTCGGTTTTCAGGCTTCAGAACCTAGACCTTATCTCCAATCAGGGCCCGGGTTTGAAAGTGATGCAGAAATCAGAACTCTTTCCCCATGGCAAGAAACCTTGTGGTTGGCATGTTGTCCAAGATTCAGTGTATTTGAAACCAGTGTGGCCCATGAGGCCCATCCCATGCTTTCGGGCCACATAGGTCCCAAACACACATTGTGACCCCTCAGCCTAAGCCCAGTACAAATGTAAGGCCTCTCAGTGGCTGGATGGAGAGACAGCATATTGGCCTTGCCACGTCCTTAGGCCCCAATTTTTAACCATCGTTCGGGTTGTCCCTTCACTCTTCCCCAGGGCTCTGCCTTGGAATTCCTCTTTTGGTGGGACACCTGAGGAACAAAACGTGAAAGGAGACCTCCCATCCCACAGATTGACGAAAAACAATTGGGATCGGGCCAAGTCCACAGAGAGCAAGATTCGTCCATGGCCCATGAGGCCTCCACAACATTCCACGGCCATCGCTGATACA
>NW_026747346.1:0-2122 GCF_022355385.1 Mustela nigripes
TTTTTCTTTCTGAACCTCTTTTTACCCCTTTCTCCCCCCTCATGATTTGGGATCTCTTCTGATTTGGTTAAATCATATTTTCCTGGGGTCTTTGCCACCCTTTTAGTATTTTACTTGCTCCTTCATATACTCTTATCTGGACAAAATGACAAGACGAAAAAATTCACCACAAAAAAAAGGAACAAGAGGCAGTACTGAAGGCTAGGGACTTAATCAATACAGATATTGGTAATATGTCAGATCTAGAGTTCAGAATGATGATTCTCAAGGTTCTAGCTGGCCTGGAAAAAGGCAGGGAAGATATTAGAGAAACCCTCTCAGGAGAAATTTCTCCTGTCTGGAGAAATAAAAGAACTAAAATCTAACCAAGTTGAAATAAAAAAAACTATTAATGAGGTGAAATAAAAAATGGAGGCTCTCACTGCTAGGATAAATGAGGCAGAAGAAAGAATTAGCGATATAGAAGACCAAATGACAGAGAATAAAGAAGCCGAGCAAAAGAGGGACAAACAGCTACTGGACCATGAGGGGAGAATTCAAGAGATAAGTGACACCATAAGATGAGACAACATTAGAATAATTGGGATTCCAGAAGAAGAAGAAAGAGAGAGGGGAGCAGAAGGTATATGGAAGGGAATTCTGGGAGAGAATTTCCCCAATATGGCAAAGGGAACAAGCATCAAAATCCAGGAGGTGCAGAGAACCCCCCTCAAATCAATAAGAATAGGTCCACACCCCATCATCTAATAGTAAAATTTACAAGTCTTAGTGACAAAGAGAAAATCCTGAAAGCAGTCTGGGAAAAGAAGTGTGTAACATACAAGGGTAAAAATATTAGATTGGCAGCAGACTTATCCACAAAGACCTGGCCGGTCAGAAAGAGCTGGCATGATATATTCAGAGCACTAGATGATAAAAACAAGCAGCCAAGAATACTATATCCAGCTAGGCTATCATTGAAAATAGAAGGAGAGATAAAAAGCTTCCAGGACAAACAAAAACTGAAAGAATCTGTAAAGACCAAACCAGCTCTACAGGAAATATTGAAAGGGTCCTCTAAGCAAAGAGAGAGCCTAAAAGTAGTAGATCAGAAAGGAACAGAGACAATATACAGTAACAGTCACCTTACAGGCAATACAATGGCACTAAATTCATATCTCTCAATAGTTACTCTGAATGTTAATGGGCTAAATGCCCCAATCAAAAGACACAGAGTATAAGAATGGATAAAAAAACAAAACCCATCTATATGTTGCCTATAAGAAACTCATTTTAAACCCGAAGACACCTCCAGATTTAAAGTGAGGGGGTGGAAAACAATTTACCATGCTAATGAACATCAGAAGAAAGCAGGAGTGGCAATCCTTATATCAGATCAATTAGATTTTAAGCCAAAGACTATAATAAGAGATGAGGAAGGACACTGTAACATACTCAAGGGTCTGTCCAACAAGAAGATCTAACAAATTTTAAATATCTATGTCTCTAACGGGGGAAGAGTCAACTATATAAACCTATTAATAACAAAATCAAAGAAACACATCAACACTAATACAATAATAGTAGGGGACTTTAACACTCCCCCCACTGAAATGGACAGATCATCCAAGCAAAAGATCAACAAGGAAATAAAGGCCTTAAATGACACACTGGACCAGATGGACATCAGAGATATATTCAGAACATTCCATCCCAAAGCAACAGAATACACATTCTTCTCTAGTGCACATGGAACATTTTCCAGAATAGATCACATCCTCGGTCCTAATTCAGGTCTCAACCAGTATCAAAAGATTGGGATCATTCCCTGCATATTTTCAGACCACAATGCTCTGAAACTAGAACTCAATCACAAGAGTAAATTTGGAAAGAACCCAAATACATGGAGACTAAACAGCATCCTTCTAAAGAATGAATGGGTCAACCAGGAATTAAAGAAGAATTGAAAAAATTCATGGAAACAAATGATAATCAAAACACAGCTGTTCAAAATCTGTGGGACACAACAAAGGCAGTCCTGAGAGGAAAATATATAGTGGTACAAGCCTTTCTCAAGAAACAAGAAAGGTCTCAGGTACACAACCTAACCCTACACCTAAAGGAGCTGGAGAAGGAACAAGAA
>NW_026747347.1:0-2121 GCF_022355385.1 Mustela nigripes
AAGGAAACTATGTGGAAGTGGAGAGGTCCTGAGAAAAAGTAGGAGCCGTGGCAAAGACAGGAAACAGTCCTTGGAACCTGGGGCTCCATGGAGAAGGAGGTCCCGCACTTATCCAACCAGCAGTCACCCCCAGAAAACAAGCAGTAACAGGATTCAATGGCGTGTCCCAAAAAGATTAATTTGCCAAATGTCATAAAAATATGCAGTTCTGCCTCTCCTGGGAGATGAAAGCATATGGACTGGTTATGTCCTGATCGGAAACACAGTGTTTTATTTTTTTTAATTATTTATTTATTCATGAGAGACAGAAGGAGAGGCAGAGGGAGAAGCAGGCTCCCCAAGGAGCAGGGAGCCTGGTGCGGGACTGGATCCCAGGACCCCTGGGGAACGTGACTTGAGCCAAAGGGAGACACCTAACCTTCTGAGCCACCCAGGCGCCCTTGGAAACACAGTGTTCTAAAACATGCTAACAGACCAGATCAGAACTACACAATGACAGGACAACAGGGAGTCATCTGGTAACTAGCCAGGAGCTTCCGACCTGCCAAGTTCATGAAAGACAGGCTAAGGGATTGGACCCAGGTTGGGGGAGACTAAGGAGGCAGGGAAACATCTGTGATCCTGGATCAGACTAGGGGCCAGAAAAAGGACACTGGTTGGCACGCTTGCTGAAACACTCGGATAATTCTACAGATTGGTTAATAGCAGAAAACTGATGTTCGTTTCCTGGTTTTGGTCAATGTACTGTAGTTAAAGGAAGTGTTAATGTTCAGAGAAGTCTGATGAAAGGTATACGAAAATTCTGTCCTATTTTCTCCACTGCCTTTGTGAGTTTGAAATTGTCTCAAATGTGAAACGTAGGGGCGCCTGGATGGCTCAGTGGGTTAAGTCTTTGCCTTTGGCTCAGGTCGTGATCTCAGCATCCTGGGATCGAGTCCTGTATCGGGCTCTCTGCTGAGTGGGGAGCCTGCTTCCTCCTCTCTCTCTGCCTGCCTCTCTGCCTACTTGTGATTTCTCTCTCTGTGTGTCAAATAAATAAATAAAATTTTTAAAAAAGCTACTTCAAACTCATAAAAAGAAAACAGCTCAATATAATAATGAGAAAAGGAAATGAATGGGTTGATTCAATGGGCAATTCATGGACTAAGATGAAAATATAGATAAGTATATGAAATGATGAATCACTAAGAATGGCAGTATAATAAAATATAAATTAAGATAAAATATTGATCATATCCAATGTAGGAAAAACTATGGGGAAATAGGTATTCCCTTACACTATGAGAGTACAGATGAGTACTGCTAATTCGTCAAGATTCTAAATGTACCTGCACTCTGACCCAGCTCTCACATTTCCAGGAGTCTGTCCTACAGAAATAACAGCAACACCACAGAATTGCTTGTATCAGCAAAAAATTGCAATGACCCAAATGCCTATCAATAAGAATATATTTGAATAAATTCTAGTCCATGTAATATCAGAATACTATGTATCCACTTACAAAATGCGGTAGCTCAAAAAACAAAATGAGGTAGCTCTAAATTACTTCGTTCACAGTATAGTGTTGAGAATTAAAAGGAGTTGCAAAACATAACCAACAGTATGAGACTAATTATATGTGTGTGTACATACACAAGTACACAGAAATCTGGCCAGGTCCGCGTCAAACAGTTCTAAAGGCTTGAAAAATTGAAGGGGGAACAGAACAACCCTTTTTAGTTTATAATAGTTCATATTTATAGTTCATAGTTTATATTTAGTTTATATACTTAGTTTTTTAGTGTATATACTTATATTTATTTATTTATTTGACAGAGTGAGAAGGGGAGAGAACACAAGCAGGGGGAGAGGGAGAAGCAGACTCCAGCTGAGCAGAGAGCCCCATGCCAGGCTGGATTTCAGGACTCTGAGATCCTGACCTGAGAGGAAGGCAGACGCTTAACCGACTGAGCCACCCGGGGCCCCCAGTGTATAAACTTGTATATTATTTGACCCTATTGTAAAATTATTTTCACTTTTGTAATGTAAAAACAGTTTGTGTCTGTCTGTGTTGAAAGGAGAAAGACTGCTCCCATCAACTCTGCCCCTGGTGAACTCTGTTACGGGCTCGGCATCAGGCG
>NW_026747348.1:0-2121 GCF_022355385.1 Mustela nigripes
CCTGTCCTCTAGTACGTCCTCTCAGTGGCTGGAAGATTAGATGTCATAATGGGCTTCACATGTCCCTAGGCCCCAATTTTTAACCAGATTTCTGGTTGTCCACTCGCCCCTCCCGAGGGCTCTACTCTGGAATCCCTCATTTGGTGGGACACCTGAGGTTGAAAAACAAAACAAAACGAATCATCAACAACAGAACAACGGACTTCTTCCATCCCACAGAATGACCCCAAATTCTTTGGACGGGGCAAAACCCCAGAGAGTAAGACTCGTCCATGTCCCATGAAGTCACCATGAAATTTCACGACCATGACTGACACGATATCCAGAGACAAAAACTTAAGCAAGAGCCTCACACTCGCCCTTTTTTCATATCCCGAAGAGTTCTCCTCATAGTCTGTAGATCAGTCCTGCCATACCAAAGACCCGAAACATAAGCCGAGTTTGTGTTCTCAGACAAATGTCCAAAGTGCCCTGGCCTACACACCCTACAGGCTCAGGCCCCTGGAGCCAAACCTGACGACTGTGTTTGCCCTATCCAAGGGAATTGTATCTGCCCATTCCAATGGCCACAACCCTACTAATAGGATAAACCTCCAAAGTCCCTGAGGCCATCCCAATATTTGTGGCTTCCCAGAACAAATGGGGCAATCTGGGCCCATATGAGCACCTACCGGCACTCAGACCCGTAGACTGATATCCCCAGAGGTAAAAAGGAACGAACAGGCCCCTAGGCACCAATCGGATCCATTGGTTTGGTTTCCAGGCATCTCTACGCAGAGGCCTGGATTTCAATAAGAGCATATGGCTTTCTTGATTCACCCATCAGAACAAATCTCATCTACATATGGGAAACTAGCACGATGGAGCTATGTGAAAGCCTCTCTTTAGGGGAACCCTTCAGGGCCCCAGTGCCACCGCTTCATTCCAAGGTCTCCATAGACACAAAATCTTATTAGGACACATCCACGGGAGAGTCCATTTCAACTCAGTCTCCTCGGTGGCTTCCCCAGATCGAGCAGATCTAACCTGTCTTGTTGCTTGGAGACAATTGGAATGCGAGGTGGGCTACACAGCCATCCATCCTTGGAAACCTGCTCGGAATCGTTGTCATGGAGCCAACCAACAGGTCTCAACTGTCCTGCAGAAGAATCATTGCAGTTGGGAGCCTCTCACAACTCCCATCGTGGGAAAACCCCCATGGCCTGGTGATCCAACCCCCTTTCAAGAAGGGGCCATTAGGGAAAGAATGTCCAACTTGAGCGATCATCTGATCCTCGCCCTGACTTCAGATGCACGAGATCTAGATTCAGGTCTGTAGACTGTGCCTGCCTATCCTCACCCAGAAACCGAGGCTTAGCTTGGGTTGTAAGACCTCAGTCCTCAGACACCTGGCCCAGAAGCCCTCCAGTTTGGCAATCCAGAACTACAATACAGTACACTGCCTGCCTTCTAGAAGAAAAACATTGCCCTCTGGGGCTACACAGAAACGCCAAATAGGATCAACAGGGCACACCATTCGGCTGTACCCCATATATATATAGGCTGACCTGGGCACTAATGCCCTTTCTGACACAGCCTGATCCTGGACCTCCTGGCCCCACCCAGACAGCTGGCCGCACACTGAGCACATTGGAACCGCCATGGCCTTAGGTCGTCATTTTTCTCAACCTCGTTTTTCAGTCTTCAGAACCTAGGACTTATCTCCAATCACGGCCCGGGTTTGAATGTGATGCAGAAATCAGAATTCTTTCCCCATGGCAAGAAATCTTGTGGTTGTCATGTTGTCCAAGGTTCAGTGTAGTTGAAACTAGAGTGGCCCATGTATCCCCGCCCATGATTGGGGCAACATTGGTCACAAACACACATTGTGACCCTCTGCCTGAGCCCAGTCCTCAGGTCAGGACTCTCAGTGGCTGGATGGAGAGACAGCATGTTGGGCTTGCCATGCCCCTAGGCCACAATTTTTAACCATAGTTCGGGTTGTCCCTTCACTCTTCCCCAGGCTCTGCTTTGGAATTCCACTTTTGGTGGGACACCTGAGGTAACAAACCTGAAAGGAGTCCTCCCATCCCACAGATTGACGAAAAACAATTGGGATCGGGCCAAGTCTACAAGAGCAAG
>NW_026747349.1:0-2121 GCF_022355385.1 Mustela nigripes
CTTTGGAGGTTTATCCTATTAGTAGGGTTGTGGCCACTGGAATGGGCACATACAATTCCCTTGGAGAGGGCAAGTACTCTCGTCAGGATTGGCTCCAGGGGACTGAGCCTGTAGGGTGTGTAGGCCAGGGCTACTTGGGCCGTTGTCTGAAAACATAAACTCGGCTTATGTTTCGGGTCATAGGATGGCAGTACTGATCCTCAGACCATGAGGAGAACTCTTCGGGATATGAAAAAAGGGCGTGTGTGAGGCTCTTGCTCAAGTTTTTGTCTCTGGATATCGTGTCACTCATGGTCGTGAAATTTCCAGGGTGACTTCATGGAAAATGGACGAGTCTTACTCTCTGGGGGTTTGGCCCCGTCCAAAGAGTTTGGGGTCATTCTGTGGGATGGAAGAAGTCCGTTGCTCTGTTGTTGTTGATTTGCTTTGTTTTGTTTTTCAACCTCATGTGTCCCAGCAATGAGGGATTCCAGAGTAGAACCCTGGGGAGGTGCGACTGGACAACCAGAAATCTGGTTAAAAATTGGGGTCTAGGGACATGTCAAGCCCATTATGACATCTAATAGTCCAGTCACTGAGAGGACGTACTAGAGGACAGGACTCACGCTGAGGGTCACAATGCGTGTTTATGCCCTCGTCGCACGCAAGAATGGGCGGGGCCTCAGGTGAATGCTGGTTTCTCCTACACTGAACGTTGGACAACATGCCAACCAGAAGTTTTCTTGCCATGGATAAGGAAGAGTTCTGATTTCTGCATCACAGTCACCACTGGGCCGTGATTGTAGATAAGGTCTAGGTTCTGAAGCCTGAAAAGTGAGATAGGGAAGAGATGATGACCTAAGGCCATGGCGGGTCTGATGTGCTCAGTGTGAGGTCTGCTGTCTGGGTGTTGGTCACGAGGTCCGGGCTCAGGTTGTCAGACAGTGCATTAGTGCCCAGGTTAGACTATATATTTTGGGTTCATTCGAGTGCCGTGTATGTTCTTATCTGAAGAACTCTTCACAATATGAAGAATGAGCGAGTCTGAGGCGCGTGCTCAGTCTTTTGTCTCTGGATTTAGTATCAGCGATGGCCGTGGAATGTTGGGGAGGCCTCAAGGGCCATGGACGAATCTTGCTCTCTGTGCATTTGGCCCGGTCCCAGTTGTTTTTCGTCAATCTGTGGGATGGGAGGTCTCCTTTCAGGTTTGTTACCTCAGGTGTCACACCAAAAGAGGAATTCCAAAGCATAGTCCTGGGGAAGAGTGAAGGGACAACCCGACCGATGGTTAAAAATTGGGGCCTAAGGGCATGGCAAGCCCAATATGCTGTCTCTCCATCCAGCCCTGAGAGGCCTTACCTGAGGACTGGGCTCAGGCTGAGGGTCACAATGTGTTTTTGTGACCAATGTGGCCAGCAAGCATGGGCTGGGCCTCATGGGCCACACTGGTTTCAACAACACTGAACCTAGGACAACATGGCATCCACAAGTTTTCTTGCCAATGGGAAAGAATTCTGATTTCTGCATCATTTTCAAACCCGGGCAGTGATTGGAGATAAGGTATAGGTTCTGAAGCCTGAAAACCGAGGATGAGAAGAGATGACGAACTAAGGCCATAACGGCTCCGATGTGCTCAGTGTGCGGCCAGCTGTCTGGGTGGGGCCAGGAGGTCCAGGCCTAGGCTGTGTCAGAAAGGGCATTAGTGCCCACGTCAGTCTATATATTTGGGGTACAGCCGAATGGCGTGCAGGTCGATCCACATTTGGGGATACTGTTTGCCCCAGAAGGCAACGTTTTTCTTCTGGAGGGCAGGCAGAGTGCTGCATTATTAGTTCTGGATTGCCAATCTAGAGGGCTTGTGGGACAGTAGTCTGAGGATGGAAGTCTGAGAACCCAAACTAGGCCTAGGTTTCTGGTTGAGGATATGGCAGGCACAATCTACAGACCTGAATCGAGATCTCGTGCATCTGAAGTCAGGGCGAGGATCAGACGATTGCTCAGGTTGGACATTCTGTCCCTGATGGCCCCTTCTTGAAGTGGGGGGTTGGTCAGGAAGCCTTGGGGGTTTTCCGACGATGGGAGTTGTGAGAAGCTCCCAACTGCAAAGATTCTTCTGCAGGACATTTGTGACCTGTTGGTTGG
>NW_026747350.1:0-2120 GCF_022355385.1 Mustela nigripes
GCCCTCTTGAATTTTAGATCTTCATTTGGGGCTAATTTCTTTTTCTCCTGAAGGAATTCATTAGCGAGGGAGTTGTGTGGAGAACTCTATTAGTTTTTGTTTTGTACTTTGCACTTGTTCTTGAAAAATGGTTTCACTAACTACACTATTCACAGTTGGCAATTATTTTCCTATAATAGTTTAAAGATATCCCACCTGTGCCAGATGTCAATCTAATCACCATTCCTGTGTAGGCGATCCATCTTTTCTTTCTGTTTTTATGACCTGCTGCTTGTCTTGTCTTTGCTTTCTGACAATTTTACTATGATGTGTGTAGGTGTTGATTTCATTTTACTTAAGCTGCTTTGACTTGTGCACTTCACAGGCTGAGTATGTCTTTCGCTAATTCTGGAAAATGTGCAGCTTTTAAATCAATGAATATTGCCTCTTCTTATTCTCTCCTTTGGAACTTCAAGTGTGTGTGTGTGTGTGTGTGTGTGTGTACGCGCGCACCACACTGCATGTCTTGCATCCTATTTTTCAAATTTTCTATCATTTTGACTCTATGCAACATATTTAATAGGTAAAATTTGATTAATTATAGCTATTACAGATAAGATGTTTGGACATACATCCCCTGATCTTGTTTTATATTTTCTAACTTACCTTTCTTGCTTTGTCCTTTCCCATGTTACTCAATCCAGCTTGTATTTTTGTTTTGTTTTGTTTTGTTTTTTGTTTTTTGATTGGCCAACTTTTGTTCCATTTCGTTCACCAATGGTTTGCAGTTTCATTCTCTATTTCTAGTTTTCTAAGATTATTTCTGATTTCTAAAAGCATACTCTATGTGTGTTTGGGCTATAGTTTCTTCTCCAAATTCCACCATTTGCCTTCCATATGGCAGGGGTTCCTCCTCAGGATTTTTCTTCAACCATGGTGTATGGACCAAATGTTTGTGTACCTCCAAAACTTGTGTGTTGAGATACTAACCTGAATGTGCTCACATTAGGAGGTGAAGCTTTTGGGAGATGCTGAGGTCATGAGGGTGGAGCCCCCAGGTTGGGTTTAGTGCCCTTGTAAATGAGACCCTAGAGTGATTGCTTGTCCCTCCCACCATGTGAGGGCACAGTTTAATGATGGCTGTTTATGAGTCAGGAAGAGGGTTCTCCCACCAGACACTGAATCTGCCAGCACCTCATCGTGGGACTTACCATCCTCCAGATCACTGAGAAATTAACTTCTGTGTTGAAGTCATCCAGTTGGTTGTACTTGTAATAGCAGCCCAAATGGACTGAGATATGAAGCTTATCTTTCCCATTTTATCAGAATTTAAAAATAAATTATTTTGATTCATTCATATACCCAGTCCACCACCATGATCTCTTTCTCTCTCTTTCTCCCTACCATATTATATGACAGATGTTTCATGTCCTTAACCAGAGGGTGTGTCCTTTGAGTTCAGGACTGCCACACTGCCTTGGACACAATCAATCTTTGCTCAGGAACTCACTAAAGAGACAAAAACTATTTCAAGGGGTCTCATTATTCAGAAAACCCTCTTGAATTTCCTTTGATGATGACATGATTTCAAAGAATGTATTGTGGTCATCTGGTTGACCTGTCTTGTAGTAAAAATATTAGGTTTCCCAGACAGGATTGGAAGTAACATTAACATTAAATGTAGACTTACCATAAAAAAAAGAATATCTTGCCATTTGCAGCCACATAGATGGATCTAAAGAGTATTATGCTAAGTGAATTACATCAACCAGAAAAAGACAAATACCTTATAATTATACTCATATGTGGACTTTTTTTTTTAATGTGTGGAATTAAAGAAACAAAACAAATGAGCAAAGAATGGGGGGAGCAAAACCAAGAAACCTACTCTTAATTAGAGAGAACAAAAGAACGATTACCAGAAGGGAAGGGGGTGTTTTGGGAAAATGGGTAAAAAGGGGGACTGGGATTAAAGCCTAGACTTAATAATGAAAAAAGTTAAATGAAGAATTCATCGCCAGGTGGCAGTGTTGGTCGGTTTTAAATTTCTCCAAATACCATGTTTGGTGCTACCAGATTTATATTTTCTACCACTAGTTTTCTGAAGCAGTCAATGAGTACACATCCTCCTGTATTCTCAG
>NW_026747351.1:0-2120 GCF_022355385.1 Mustela nigripes
TTTTTTTTTTTTTGAGGAACACAAGCTCTGGAACCACAGAGGTGACTGGAGAATCACAGCCCTCCTGACGTGATATCCAAACAGAATATTTTCCAATACATATCCTAAAATCACAGAGCATGCAATTCCGCATTAGGTCCAAGAAAGCAGCATCTTTGCTTAGGATATGGAAATTTGGAAGCTCATTGCTATAATCTGTGGTTATGATTTCAAGCTCTCCCAGTGATGCCGGGAATCAAACCACAGACTCCTAGCGCTAGGAGCCTTTATTGTAATCCAATAAAACCTTAACAACCAGTCTTCTTTTTTATGATAAATTAAGGGCCTCATTTGCTTTGAAGCAGCCCCTTTGCCCTAGTGTTTACCTCTCTGTGGAAACAGTCTGAGAGAAACACTGAATTCAGATGGGTTGAAGATGGTGGGGCTGGGGGGGAGGGGGAAGGTGGGAGGGAAGCCCATAGTCCCCACCTTGGTTTCATGGATTCAGAAACTTCAAAACAAACAAAAAAGCTCCCTCTTTCCAAAAGGACCAATCTTTGAGGATGAGCTTCTGCCGGAAGGTTTTGACAGCACTACAAACCATGAACTCTGAACTTGGCCCCTCAGGCACAGAAGGTCACCTTGAGCTCATAAATGTGCCATCTGGGGCTGAGGCCATGTGTGTTCTCGCCCACTCTTAAATGAGTTGTATTTTGTTTCATGTTTGCTACTTTCAGATTTTATTCGGAATCTCAAATTCTGCCCAAATTGCCACTATCTATTGTGCTGTGTCACCTTTGAGAATTTTTTGGTTAAGATATAATCTCCAGGGGCACCTGGGTGGTTCAGTGGGTTAAAGCCTCTGCCTTCGGCTCAGGTCATGATCTCAGGGCCCTGGGATTAAGCCCTTCCTTGGGCTCTCTACTCAGCAGGGAGTCTGCTTTCCCCTCTCTCTCCCTGCCTGCCTCTCTGCCTACTTGTGATCTCTGTCTGTCAATAAATAAATAAATAAATAAATATATGATTTCCAAATTAAAAAAAAAACAAAACAAAACAAAAAACAAAAACACTTAGAGCAAAGGCCGTATTTATCTCATGGCTAAAATTCCTTGCTAAGATCCCAGGCTGTATGATGTCAACGTATCCCAGTATCTACATGTGTATTGTTAAAGGATTGCAGAAGCTACGCCAGAAAGGAAAGGCTCGAACCCTGTGGTAGCCCTAAAAATAAACATCCATTCTTGGAGTGTTCATTCTAATATCCCTAATGGTATGGAAAGTGAAACCCTAAGGACGTGGAAGAAAGAGACAAGAAATGGGAGATCCTAGCTAGCATGGAACTCAGTCTTCTATGTTGAGACATCAGGAAAGGCCAGTGATAAATCCGGCTCTTGGGATATGTTAAAAAGCAAGACAACAGACCCCAAATGGAGTGGCTTATGCTAAGCCCCATGTCACCAAACAGAGACCTAACTAGAATTTCGGTTCTCCCAGAAATGGAATCTTAGACCAGTCAATCAGGAAATAACCAATCAGGACCAGTTAGCTCATCTGTCTCACAGATTGCTGCCATAACCAACCTGGGTTGTGTTTGTTTGTTTGTTTGTTTGTTTGTTTGTTTGTTTTTGCCTAGTATAATTTCTTTGTTCCCTGCTCTCTTCTGTCTTTGAAATTCTCATTTTATAGAATTCCTCAGAGCTTCTAGCTGATGGATTGGAGGCTGCCTACTCTGAATCAATTTTTGCTCAGATAAACTCAAAATTTTTAATAGGCCTCAGTTTATCCTCCAACAGGAACCCAGTTCAGTTCCTACTTCCCTTATTGGTAGGTAAAACTTGATATCTACATTTAAGAACTCTGGGTGGCTCTGTGGGTTAAGTGTCTGCCTTGGGCTCAGGTCATGATCCCAGGGTCCTGGGACTGAGCCCTGCATCAGGCTCCCTGCTTGGCGGGAAGTCTGTTTCTCCTTCTCCTTTTGCCTGCCAATCCTCCTGCTTGTGTGCTCACTGCTCTCTCTCCATATTTATAAATATATATATACACATATACATACACATATATATATGTGTATATATATATGTGTATGTATATGTGTGTGTGTATATATATATATATATATATATATATATATATATATATAT
>NW_026747352.1:0-2120 GCF_022355385.1 Mustela nigripes
GATGCCACCAACGTTGGCTTTCTTTTTCAATATCCCTTTGGCTATTCGAGGTCTTTTCTGGTTCCATATGAATTTTAGAATTATTTGTTCCATTTCTTTGAAAAAGATGGATGGTACTTTGATAGGAATTGCATTAAATGTGTAGATTGCTTTAGGTAGCATAGACATTTTCACAATATTTATTCTTCCAATAATAATCTCTTCTATCTGATTGAGATCCATCATACCATGATAGCCAGATCTTCTTAACAGAATAGCAGCTACTGCATTTCTGGCTTAGAAAATAGTGAAAAAAAGTATACAGACTTAAAATAGACATATATTAGATAATTTTGCATATATAAATAAAGCCAACATAAAGGCATGTATGGTTATATTGTTTAAATGTCTTATGAGTCTGATTAGTCAAAGTTTCTGAAAGAAACTGATTTTGAGTTTGTTCAAGTTTGTTTTGTTCAAAGGGATATTAAGGTCAGGGAACTCAAGGGACCATCACTACCTTAATTGTGAGCTCTTAATTTTAATTTTCTATCTTTGTAAGCAAAAAAAATTGCTATGTAATAAATAAAATGGAATTTCTAATTTAATAACTCTAATTATAAACTTATTATGAATCCAATAAAAGAGAAGATGAGAATAAAGAAACAACAAAGATTTAGCCTCTAAGAAGGACTTTAAACCAACCATTTTCATGTAAATCATTATTTTAGTCAAATTTTAATTAAACGCTAAACACAAGATTCGTTATGGTAGTCCACTGAATGTCAACATTAGGAATATTATTTTAAAACATGTGAAGACTAGACCAACTAACCAAAAAATTGCTTTACTTTCAGTGTTAATCAACATACTAAACTAAGTTGTTTAGAAAATTTTAGGATATTCTTTCTACCCTTAACTGAACTGATCAAATTTTATTTTGTAGAATGAATAATCAAGATGGATAAGGCTTAGGTAGGATGAGCAGAGGTAATTTTTTGTTTTTACTTTTTACTATCCCAATATGTAGGTACTAGTTGAAATGTTATTTCTCTTAATATTACTCCAATTTCTAGCTACATTTTAAACAAGAACATGTGTCCTTGAACAGTATTCTCCAAATTCGTAAAATGTTACCATACTCTTATTTTTTAATTTGTAAAAAATTTTTTGTCCTTTACAAAATATGCATTTTTAGTCAAATGCTTAGGCATGGTTCTTATTTCTTATAGTACAACCATTTAAAACTCTACTAGTTAACTATAGTAATAGAATGCTTTTTAAAGTAAATGCCATTATTGCATTAATGAAATTTTTAAAAATGTATTTTTATATTTTCCAAATAAAATTCCAAAAAAAAATAAAGAAAATTAAGAAAATTAAGGGGAATTTTGAGTAATTTCTCTGGAGTATAGTCCTAAAATGAGATTTTTCTTCTTTTTGTGATATTTTTAAGTTTAGATACATTGTTTTCATTTCTCTCATTATGATTATTGGTTTTTGAACTTATTATTTAAATCATTTGAGGGGCACCTGGGTGGCTCAGTGGGTTAAAGCCTCTGCCTTTAGCTCGGGTCATGATCTCAGGGTCCTGGAATCGAGCACCGCATTGGGCTCTCTGCTCAGCAGGGAGACTGCTTCCCTCTCTCTCTGCCTGCTGCTCTTCCTGCTTGAAATCTCTCTCTCTCTCTTTGTCAAATAAATAAATAAAATCTTAAAAAAAAATAAATCGTTTGAAAAGGAATTATTTCACAAACAATGGCATTTGATCGGAACTCTATTATTTGGGACAGGAGGCACAAATTTGATATGACATCTTCTCATACAACTTTTGCTAATCTCTGAAAGGCTCACATAAAATGCTTGCCTGATTTTATTGTCCTGTTTACCTCTATTGTAACTCAGTGAGTCAACAATAATTACTGAGCCTTTAGTGTGCACAGAAAATAATCGTAAGAAAAAAATTAAAGCAATTAAATTTGTGTGAAAGAAGCATGTAACACATATCAAAGCAAATAAACAGTGTATTACAGTTATGGCATGAAAATACCACACCCTATGCCAACTTTGAGGAGTTTTATATTCCAAAAAAAAATTTTCTGTTCAAAATTTCAAAAGGTTTTCTTTTCTTAAAAAAAAAA
>NW_026747353.1:0-2120 GCF_022355385.1 Mustela nigripes
AGGAATTAATTCTTCTTTAAATGTTTGGTAGGATTCCCCTGGGAAGCATCTTGCCCGGGGCTTTTGTTTGTTTGGAGATTTTTGATGACTGTTTCAATCTCCGTACTGGTTATGGGTCTGTTCAGGTTTTCTATTTCTTCCTGGTTCAGTTGTGGTAGTTTATATGTCTCTAGGAATGTATCCATTTCTTCCAGATTGTTGAATTTGTTGGCGTAGAGTTGCTCATAGTATGTTCTTATAATTGTTTGTATTTCTTTGGTGTTGGTTGTGAACTCTCCTCTTTCATTCATGATTTTATTTATTTGGATTCTTTCTCTTTTCTTTTTGATAAGTCTGTAAAGGGGTTTATCAATCTTATTAATTCTAGTTTATCAATCTTATTAATCCTAGTTTCGTTGATTTGTTCTATTTTTTGTTGTTGTTGTTGTTGTTGTTTTGTGGTTTTTGTTTGTTTGTTTCTATTTCATTGATTTCTGCTCTGATCTTTATTATTCCTCTTCTCCTGCTGGGTTTAGGCTTCCTTTGTTGTTCTTTCTCCAACTCCTTTAGGTGTAGGGTTATGTTGTGTATTTGAGATCTGAGAGAGAAGCTTGATTGCACACGTCTGTCACTGCACTCCCCAGGAGCAAGTCTGAGGAAGGCGCAGCACGCCGCCCCCAGAGAAGAGAAGGAGCCATTGGCCTTGTGGTTGGGAAAAGGACGGGAGCAGGGTAGCCTTCCATGGCAGGAAGAGCAGGCCGGTGGCAAGACAAGTGTCACCCGCCCTCTGTGCGGAGTGACAAAGCCTGGTTCCTAAGGAGACATGAGGGGACGATTAGGGCAGGGATGCGTGCTCCACACTGAGGAAGGAGAGTGGGCAGAAGGCAGGCCTGTCCTGTGCCTCTGGTCCCCAGGGGACAGCATCTCCTTCACCACCTGTCCATAGGGCAGACTTGGGCTAGCTACCAGGCGCCATACCCGGAACTCGCAGAAACAGCTCCTTCGAGAAACGGGCAGTCAGATGCCATCTTCCTCCAACATGTGACAGCGTTTTAGGTGGCAGGGAGTTTGCTGGGGAAGGAGTGGGGACAATACCCCAAAGCTCCCCATTCCAGTGAACGGGCGGTGTTCAGGGAACCTGTTGCCTCTCCTCTCCTGTGGGGAAGGCACTGGCCTTGTCCGCGAATCCGCCTGAGGTCCAGTGCCAAAGGCCAAGCATTGCCTACACCGGGAGATAGTAGTGTGCATAGAGTGCCATCTTAGGCCACGCACGCTGCTGCAGGGTTGTGACTGTGTCTGCTTAGGTCGGCCTGGCAGGGTGAACCCAGGGCGCCAACATGGAGGCCGGGAAAGCAAGGTCCAAGAGACACCAGCTCTCCCACGACTCTCCTTCCCTGATGCGACAGAGAAAACACCCAAAGCCTTGCTGAGGAAGCACCAGAGAAGTGCGCTTCCCGCCAAGCTGAAAACCTCTGTGAAAGCATAGCAGTCCTGGGAAATCAGAGTCGGTCCTGTGAGCTGCTTTTGTTGCTTGCTTAAGCCTAGTATTCGCAGCATGACGCAAGAAACCCACATAGAGAGAAAGCCTCTTTGCCCCTCCGGGATGCTGCTGCTGCTTGCCTGAGTTAGTCTCCACAGCTCGGTGGAAGATACCCGCATGGAGCGAAATACTCTTCTTCCCAGCATCCCCAATGCCTGAGAGTGAAGCCAAGGGTAGGGAAGGCCCAGCACACCGCCCCCGGAGAAGAGAAGGAGCCCTTGGCCTTAGGGCAGGGAAACACTCGGGAAGCAGGATAGCCTGCCGCAGCAGGAACAGCAGGCCGGAGGCAAGACAAGAGTCACCAGTTCCCTGGGCGGTGAGATGGAAGCCTGGGTGCTAAGGAGACATGAGAGGACGACTAGGGCAGAGGCGCGTGCTCCACTCTTAGGAAGGAGTCTGGGCAGAAAGTCTGAGAATCCGCCTGAGCGCCAGAGTAAAAGGCCAAGCGATGCCTACACTGGGAGATGGCTGTGTGCATAGAGTGCCATCCTAGGCTACGCACGCTTCTTCAGGGTTGTGGTTGAGTCTGCTTAGTTCGGCCTGGCAGCGTGAATCCCGGGCGCCAAAATGGAGCCCGGGAAAGCAAGGCCCAAGAGACACC
>NW_026747354.1:0-2120 GCF_022355385.1 Mustela nigripes
GAAGCCTGAAAACTGAGGTAGGGAAGAGATGATGACCTAAGGCCATGGCAGGTCAGATGTGCTCAGTGTGTGGTCAGCTGTCTGGGTGTTGGTCACGAGGTCCGGGCTCAGGTTGTCAGACAGTGCATTAGTGCCCAGGTTAGACTATATATTTTTTTGTGCATTCGAGTGCCGTGTAGGTTCTTATATGAAGAACTCTTCAGGATATAAAATGAGCTATTCTGAGGTGCGTTCTCAGCCTTTTGTCTTGGATTTTGTATCAGCGATGTCCGTGGAATGTTGGGGATGCCTCATGGGCCATGGACGAATCATGCGCTATGTGGACTGGCCCATTCCCAATTGTTTTTCATCAATCTGTTTGATGGGAGGACTCCTGTCAGGTTAGTTACCTCAGGTGTCCCACCAAAAGAGGAATTCCAAAGCAGAGCCCTGGGGAAGAGTGAAGGGAAAACCCGAGCTACGGATAAAAATTGGGACCTAGAGGCATGGCAAGCCCTATATGCTGTCTCTCCATCCAGCCACTGAGAGGCCTTACCTCAGGACTGGGCTCAGCCTGATGGTCACAATGTGTGTTTATGACCAATGTGGCCCGCAAGCATGGGTGGGGCCTCATGGGCCACACTGGTTTCAACTACAGTGAACCTTGGACAACATGCCAACCACAAGGTTTCTTGCCATGGGGAAAGAGTACTGATTTCTGCATCATTTTCAAACCCGGGCCGTCATTGGAAATAAGGTCTAGGTTCTGAAGCCTGAAAACCGAGGTTGAGATGAGATGACGTCCTAAGGACATGGCGGGTCCGTTGTGCTCAGTGTGCGGCCAGCTGTCTGGGTGTGGCCAGGAGGTCCATGCACTGGCTGTGTCAGAAAGGGCATTAGTGCCCAGGTCAGCCTATATATTTGGGGTACAGCAGAATGGCGTGCAGGTTGATCCTCATTTGGGGTTTCTGGGTATCCCCAGAGGGCAATGTATTTCTACTGGAGGGCAGGCAGAGTGCTGCATTGTAGTTCTGGATTGCCAAACTGGAGGGTTTGTGGGCCAGTAGACTGAGGACGGAAGTCTGAGAACCCAAGTTAGGCCTAGGTTTCTGGGTGAGGATATGGAAGGCACAATCTACAGACCTGAATCGAGATTTCGTGCATCTGCAGTCAGGGCGAGGATCAGATGATCACTCAGGTTGGACATTCTGTCCCTGATGGCCCCTTCTTGAAGGGGGGTTGGATCATGAGGCCATGGGGGTTTTCCCACAATGGGAGTTGTGAGAAGCTCCCAATTGCAAAGATTCTTCTGCAGGACAATTGAGACCTGTTGGTTGGCTCCAGGACAATGATTCTGAGCAGAGTTCTGAGGATGGATGGCTGGGTAGCACACCTCGCATTTGAATTGTCTCCAAGCAACATGACAGGTTAGATCTGCTGGATATGGGGGAGCAACCGAGGAGTCTGAGTTGAAATGGACTCCCCCGTGGATGTGTCCTAATATCATTTTGTGTCTATGGAGACCTTGGAATGAACCGGTGGCACTGGGGCCCTGAAGAGTTCTCCTAAATAGAGGCTTTCACACAGCTCCATCGTGCAAGTTTCCCATGTGTTGATGAGATTTGTTCTGATGGGTGAGTCTAGAAACAGCCATATGCTGTTATTGAAATCCAGGCCTCTGAGGAGAGATGCCTGGAAGCCAAAGCAATGGATCCGATATGTGCCTAGGGGACTGTTCGTTCCTTTTTACCTCTGGGTCATCAGTCTACGGGTCTGAGTGCGGGTAGGTACTCAGATGGGCCCAGATTGCCCCTGTTTGTCCTGGGAAGCCACAAATATTGGGATGGCCTCAGGGACTTTGGAGGTTGATCCTATTAGTAGGGTTGTAGTCATTGGAATGGGCACTCACAATTCCCTTGGAGAGGGCAAGCACAGTCGTCAGGTTTGGCTCCAGGGGCCTGAGCCTGTAGAGTGTGTATGCCAGGGCTGTTTGGACAGTTGTCTGAAAACACAAACTCGGCTTATGTTTCGGGTCATAGGTATGGCAGGACTGATCTACAGACCATGAGGAGTACTCTTCGGAATATGAAAAAAGGGCGAGTGTGAGGCTCTTGCTCCAGTTTTTTTTCTCTGGATATCGT
>NW_026747355.1:0-2119 GCF_022355385.1 Mustela nigripes
TAAAGCCTCTGCCTTCAGCTCAGGTCATGATCTCAGGGTCCTGGGATCAAGCCCCACATCGGGCTCTCTGCTCAGTGGGGAGCCTGCTTCCTCCTATTCTCTCTCTTCCTGCCTCTATGCCTACATGTGATCTCTGTTTGTCAAATAAGTAAATAAAAATCTTTTTAAAAAAGTCTCTTCTGGTTTGTCTCCCTCTTTGATTTCATCTTGTTTTATTTTTTTTCCTTTCTTCCCCTATGATTCTGTTTTGTTTCTTAAACTCCACATATGAGTTAGATCATATGATAATTGTCTTTCTCTGACTGACTTACTTCCCTTGGCATAATACCCTCTACTTCCATCCAAGTCATTGCAAATAAATTGCCATTTATTTTAACTCAACAGAGAAGGCCACTAGAAACAGGTGATGGCCCCAGCTCCTGTCCCTCCATGCATAACATCTGTCAACTCCTATGGACATCTTTTATTCCCCATTCCTATGAATGTTGCTCAGTTGTTACATGGTGTGGACAAATGCTGCTGGCTGGTGGCGTGGACATACTGGACAAGCTTGGCCTTCAGTAAAACAAAGACTGCATTTAGTTACTCAAACTGAAATGGGAATTCTTGGAGTCCCATTGGAGGTACTCAACCTGTGCCCCTTCCCTCTTTGGAACAAGAGCCTATACCTGAGAGATGAAGGGCTTATCCTAGGTTATTGCAAGGTTACACAGAGCTGAAACTAGACACAGGTGTACATGCTTATTGGTGAAGTCAAACTGCCTCAAATCTTGATTCTCTTTGCCACTTCTTATTCTTTGACCCTGTTTTTCATAGTTTAGGATGTAGGGTATCCTGACTTTTTGATGTTTTAGTTCTTGTCAGACATTTACCATAATGCTTAGCACATGGATGGTGTGTGCACACACATACACATGCTTGACACTAGAAAAAATTTCCCCTGATATTAAATTTATCAGTGCATTCTCCATCCACCGCCATTTGGCTGCTTTGTCACAAACTGATTAAAGCAGAACTGTCAAGTGAGGAACTTCAAAGCCAAAGCATTAAGTGCTGTAAGAAACCAGCACTTGGGAGGTTTTGTCTCAGCATCTGTGATTAGAAGGCAGGAAAAAGAGACTTTGGGGACACAGCTCACCCCTTCATGAAGCAGCCATTCAGAACTTTCTCAGAAGGGCTAATGCCTAATCTTCCAAAGATCAGCAAGAACAAACTTATGGCCTATTAAAACCAGATTTTTAAAAGATTTTTATTTATTTATTTGAGAGAGAGAGAGAGTGATAGAGAGAGCATGAGAGGGGAGAAGGTCAGAGGGAGAAGTGGACTCTCCATGAAGCTGGGAGCCTGATGAGGGACTCGATCCTGGGACTCCAGGATCAAAATCAGATTTATTGACTCAATACAGTCAGGGAGGACATTCCTCAGGAGTCATAGAATGATGGTTGCCATGAGGGAGGAGGGAAGCATCTTTTACAAAGTCTGGGCTCTCACAGAAGGAGTCTGAAGCAGGTATATGGAAAGCAGAGGTCAGTTCAGGATTAGAAGCTCTTTCTGAGGGGAAATGAGTAGAAGCAGGGATTAACCAGGACTTGGGTTCTGCCTTATTCAATTCAGGCTGCTGCAACAAATGATCACAGACTGGTTGGCTGAAACAGCAAAACATTTACTATTCCTTGCAGTTCTAGAGGCTGAGAAGACCAAAAGCAAGGTCCTAGGAGATCTAATATCTAGCAAGAGCCTGCTTCATTATCTATAGATGCCCATATTCTTGTTGTAGCCTTGCATGGCTGACATCTGGCAGAACAAGCTCTCAGGTCTTTTCTTAGGAGTGCTTTTATCTCATTCACAAGGGTTCCAATGTCATGACCTCATCACCTCTCAAAGCCCACACCTCCTGATGGCACTCCTTGAGGGTTAGGGCTTCAACATCTGAATTGGGGCAAGACACAAACATTCAGTCCATTCACAAGTGTTGCCATGAGGACAGTGTAGCTTAGCAACTGTATTCCCAGGAATCCATGGGACTAGCAAAGCAGAATCAGTGGGGAGGGGGGTCACTGCTAGGAAAGCATGAGTTCCCCAAGAGAGAGTCCTCATAGCATTTTACAGAGACAACATG
>NW_026747356.1:0-2119 GCF_022355385.1 Mustela nigripes
AGGTAAGGCCTCTCAGTGGCTGGATGGAGAGACAGCATATTGGGCTTGCCATGCCCCTAGGCCCCAATTTTTAACCACAGTTCGGGTTGTGCCTTTACTCTTCCCCAGGGCTCTGCTTTGGAATTCCTCTTTTGGTGGGACACCTGAGGTAACAAACCTGAAAGGAGTCCTCCCAATCCACAGATTGACGAAAAACAATTGGGATCGTGCCAAGACCACAGAGAGCAAGATTCGTCCATGGCCCATGAGGCCTAGCCAACTTTCCACGGCCATCGCTGATACAAAATCCAAAACAAAAGCCTGAGCACGTGCCTCAGACTCGCTCATTCTTCATATCCTGAAGAGTTCTTCAGATAAGAACCTACACGGCACTCGAATGCACCCAAAATATATAGTCCTACCTGGACACTAATGCACTGTCTGACAACCTGAGCCTGGACCTCGTGACCAACACCCAGACAGCTGAACGCACACTGAGCATATCAGTCACGCCATGGCCTTAGGTCATCATCTCTTCCCTACCTCATTTTTCAGGCTTAAGAACCTAGACCTTATCTCCAATCACTGACCAGGGGTGACTCTGATGCAGAAGTCAGAACTCTTCCTTACCCATGGCAGGAGACCTTGTGGTTGGCATGTTTTCCAATGTTCAGTGTAGGAGAAACCAGCATTCACCCTGAGGCCCCGCCCATTCTTGACTGCGACGATGGCATAAACACGCATTGTGACCCTCAGTGTGAGTCCTGTCATCTACTACGTCCTCTCAGTGTCTGGACCATTAGATGTCATAATGAGCTTGACATGTAACTAAGCCCCAATTTTTAACCAGATTTCTGGTTGTCCAGTCTCCGTTCCCCAGGGCTCTACTCTGGAATCCCTCATTTGGTGGGACACCTGAGGTTGAAAAACAAAACAAAACACATCAACAACAACAGAACAACTGACTTCTTCCATCCCACAGAATGACTCCAAATTCTTTGGATGGGTCCAAATCCCCAGAGAGTATGACTCGTCATTTTCGCATGAAGTCACCCGGAAATTTCACGACCATGAGTGACACGATATCCAGAGACAAAAACTAGAGCAAGAGCCTCACAATCGCCCTTTTATCATATCCCGAAAGTTATGCTCATGGTCTGTAGATCAGTCATGCCATACCTATGACCCGAAACATAAGCCGAGTTTGTGTTTTCAGACAACTTTACAAACAGCCCTGGCCTACTCATCCTACAGGCTCAGGCCCCTGGAGCCAAACCTGAAGACTGTGCTTGCCCTTTCCAAGGGAATTGTATGTGCCCACTCCAATGCGTATAACGCTACTAATAGGATAAACCTCCAAAGTTGCTGAGGCCATCCCAATATTTGTGGCTTCCCAGGACAAACAGGGGCAATCTGGGACCATCTGAGCACCTGCCAGCACTCAGACCCATAGACTAATATCCCCAGAGGTAAAAAGGAACGAACAGGCCTCTAGGCACCGGTCGGATCCATTGCTTTGGTTTCCAGGCATCTCTCCTCAGACGCCTGAATTTCAATGACAGCATATGGCTGTTTCTTGACTCACCCATCAGAACAAAACACATCTACACATGGGAAACTTGCATGATGGAGCTGTGTGAAAGCCTCTCTTTAGGAGAACCCTTCAGGGCCCCAGGGCCACCGCTTCATTCCAGGTCTCCATAGACACAAAATCATATTAGGACACATCACCGGGAGAGTGCATTTCCATTCAGTCTCCTCGGTTGTTCCCCAGATCCAGCAGATCTAACCTGTCTTGTTGCTTGGAGGAAATTGGAATGCGAGGTCGGGTACACTGCCATCCATCCTTAGAACCCTGCTCGGAAACTTGTCCTGGAGCCAACCAACAAGTCTCAATTGTCCTGCAGAAGAATCTTTGCAGTTGGGAGCTTCTCACAACAACCATCGTTGGAAAACCCCTATGGCATCATGAACCACCCCCCTTTCAAGAAGATCCTCGCGCTGACTACAGATGCACGAGAATTAGATTCAGGTCTGTAGATTGTGCCTGCCATATCCTCACCCAGAAACCAAGGCCTAGCTTGGGTTCTCAGACCTCCGTCCTCAGACAACTGGCCCACAAGGCCTCCAGTTTGGCAAT
>NW_026747357.1:0-2119 GCF_022355385.1 Mustela nigripes
ATAGACCGATATCCTTGATGAACACAGATGCAAAAATTCTCACCAAAATAATAGCCAATAGGATTCAACAGTACATTAAAAGGATTATTCATCACGACCAAGTGGGATTTATTCCAGGGCTGCAAGGTTGGTTCAACAACCACAAATCAGTTAATGTGATACAACATATCAATAAAAGAAAGAACAAGAACTATATGATACTCTCAATAGATGCTAAAAAAACATTTGACAAAGTACAGCATCCCTTCCTGATCAAAACCCTTCAAAGTGTAGGGATAGAGGGCACATACCTCAATATCTTCAAAGCCATCTATGAAAAACCCACCGTAAATATCATTCTCAATGGAGAAAAACTGAAAGCTTTTCCGCTAAGGTCAGGAACATGGCAGGGATGTCCATTATCACCACTGCTATTCAACATAGTACTAGAAGTCCTAGCCTCAGCAATCAGACAGCAAATGGAAATTAAAGGCATCCAAATAGGCAAAGAAGAAGTCAAACAATCACTCTTCGCAAATGATATGATACTATATGTGGAAAACCCAAAAGACTCCACTCCAAAACTGCTAGATCTTGTACAGGAATTCAGTAAAGTGTCAGGATATAAAATCAATGCACAGAAATCAGTTGCATTTCTCTACACCAACAATAAGACAGAAGAAAGAGAAATTAAGGAGTCCATCCCATTTACAATTGCACCCCAAAACACAAGATACTTAGGAATAAACCTAATCAATTAGGCTAAGAATCTATACTCAGAAAACTATAAAGTACTCATGAAAGAAATTGAGGAAGACACAAAGAAATGGAAAAATGTTCCATGCTCCAAGATTGGAAGAATAATTATTGTGAAAATGTCTATGCTACCTAAAGCATTCTACACATTTAATGCAATTCCTATCAAATTACCATCCATCTTTTTCAAAGAAATAGAACAAATAGTTCTAAAATTATTATAGAACCAGAAAAGACCTCAAATAGCCAAAGGGATATTGAGAAGAAAGCCAAAGTTGGTGGCATCACAATTCCGGACTTCAAGCTCTAATACAAAGCTGTCATCATCAAGACAGCATGGTACTGGCACAAAAACAGACACATAGATCAATGGAACAGAATAGAAAGCCCAGAAATAGTCCCTCAACTCTATGGTCAACTAATCTTCGACAAAGCAGGAAAGAATGCCCAATGGAAAAAAGACAGCCTCTTCAATCAATGGTGTTGCAACAATGGACAGACACATGCAGAAAAATTAAGTTGGACCATTTCCTTACACCACACACAAAAGTAGACTCAAAATGGATGAGGACCTCAATGTGAGAAAGGAATCCATCAAAATCCTTGAGGAGAACACATGCAGCAATATCTTTGACCTCAGCTGCAGCAACATCTTCCTAGGAACATCGCCAAAGGCAAGGGAAGCAAGGACAAAAATGAACTATTGGGATTTTATCAAGATCAAAAGCTTTTGTACAGCAAAGGAAACAGTTAACAAAATCAAAAGACAACTGACAGAATGGGGAGATATTTACAAACGACTTATCAGATAAAGGACTAGTGTCCAAAATCTATAAAGAACTAAGCAAACTCAACACCCAAAGAACAAATAATCCAATCAAGAAATGGGCAGAGTACATGAACAGACATTTATGCAAGGAAGACATCCAGATGGCCAACAGACACATGAAAAAGTGCACCACATCACTCGGCATCAGGGAAATACAAATCAAAACCACAATGAGATATCACCTCACACTATTCAGAAAGGCTAAAAACAACAATTCACGAAATGACAGATGCTGGCGAGGATGCGGAGAAAGGGGAACCCTCCTACACTGTTGGTGGGAATGCAAGCTGCTGCAACCACTCTGGAAAACAGCATGGAGGTTCCTCAAAATATTGAAAATAGAACTGCCCTATGACTCAGCAATTGCACTACTGGGTATTTACCCTAAAGATACAAATGTGGTGATCTGAAAGGGCACGTGCACCTGAATGTTTATAGCAGCAATGTCCCCATTAGCCAAACTATGGAAAGAACCTAGATGTCCATCAACAGATGAATGGATCAAGAACAGGTGGTATATATACACAATGGAATACTATGCAGCCATCAAAAGAA
>NW_026747358.1:0-2119 GCF_022355385.1 Mustela nigripes
CTTAACTGTCACTCTCTCTACAAGGAATATATCCCTTGGCAACAGCACGATTGCATCTCTTTTCCCCCAAGCACCCATCCCTACATTTTGACTGTCCAACCAGAACCTACACCTGCGGGTCCCACAGACACATCAACTCAGATTGCCTAAAGCTGCACTCCTCCTCTTACCTCCTGGACCCGGCTCCCTTCCTGAGTTGCCACGACTGTTGTGGCAGTTGACACATCAGACTCAACATTCTGAAAGCACAGAGGCACCCCTAAGCCTACTGCAGCATTTTTTTTTTCCATAGCCGAGATATGGAAGCAGCCCACGTGTCCAGCAACAGAAGACGAAGTGGTACATACACACAATGGTATATTACTCAGCCATCAGAAAGGATGAGATCCTGATATTTACAACAGTATGGATGTACCTAGAGGGTATTGTGCTAAGCAAAATAAGTCAGACAGAGAAAAACAAATACTGTATCTCCAGGGATGAATCCTTGAAAAATGCCCTACATATTCAAGTTTTAATGCAGGACCAGAAGCAACAGTTTTAGCATATATCACCATGATATAAAATAAAATCTTTAAAAAAAAAAAAGGGAAATAATAGGACAACAGCAATTAGGGTAAAAAGACTTAACAATTGTCTTGCTCATCATCACCAGCACCACACCAGTTACACGTCTGACCCCCAGGCCAGCATAGCAGGTGTGAGGACAGGTCCAGGCAGAGAAAGTGTTACTTGTCACATTTTTTGAAAAATGATAAACAGAAGGGATGCCTGGGTGACTGGGCTGGTTGAACGGCCAACTCTTGATCTCAGCTCGGGTCTTGATCTCACGGTGGTGAGTTTGAGTTCCACACTGGGCTCTGCACTGGGTGTGGAGCCTGCTTTAAACTAAACTAAAATAACTACACTAAACTAAACTAACACCTCTGTCAAAAGTACGTGAATTCACAACTTACATGTAAGTCAAGTTCTACTTGTTCTAAGGCGGCTTGAAAACCAAGATGTCGTTATCAAGACAGGAAGCAAGATAAATTGTGTATTCCATGTGCCGTGAGATGACCCCTACTGCATCCAAGTCAGCCATGGCCCTCCACACATCTGCAAGAGAGGGTATATTATCCCCATTAGCACAGAGGAAACCAAGGCTCAGAGAGGTTAAAAAAAAAAAAAAAGAGTCCAAGATCATAGCATCATTTAGCAGCATAGCCAGAATGTATAGGAATTACCTCAAAACAGGCCACACTGGTGGAAGAATACCTTAGTGTGGAGTTATGAAAACCCAGGTAGAACACTGCCTCAGAAAGGCAGATAATCAATAAAGGAAAAATAAAGAGGCGCCTGGGTGGCTCAGTCAGTTAAGCATCTGCACTGGGCTCAGGTCATAATCCTGGGATCTTGCCCTATGTCAGACTTACTGCTCAGCAGGGAGTCTGCTTCTCCCTCTGCCTCTGCTCCCCATTCATTCTCATAAACAAACAAATCAATAAAATCTTACCCAAAAAAAAGAAAAAAATAAAGATTATAAGCTTACAATAAAGATATGAATGATGAGTCAAAGCTTTCAGTGACACACACACACCTGCCTACAGTTCTCTGGTGAAAACATGGGTAGAATTGATGGGGTTAGAAGAACAGGAGGCACATAGGCCCGGACAGCACAGCCCCAGCAGATGCAGAATCCTGGTGTAGGTTTAGCTAGCTTTCATTGTCCTTTAAAATGTCAAAGCTAAAGAAATCTGGTATGGTTATTGAAGTCTGATCCTGGGGGGATGCCTAGTTGGCTCAGTCTGTTAGGCAGCAGCCTAACATGACTCAGGTCATGATCACAGGGTCCTGGGATCAAGTCTGGCATCAGACTCCTTACCCAACCAGGAGCCTGCATCTCCCTCTGCCTGTTGCTCCCCCTGCTTGTGCTCTCTCACTGACAAATAAATAATCTTTAAAAAGAAAGAAGAAAGAAAAAAAGAAAAGAAAAATAAAATCTGAACCACAGTATAGAACAACACAAAGGATGGTACTTTCTTGGGCTGATTTCTGTTTGTTTGATTTTAAGTAGGCTCCACAGCCAGCATGGACACTAGTGCAGGGTTTGATCTCAGGACCCTAAGACCATGAACTG
>NW_026747359.1:0-2119 GCF_022355385.1 Mustela nigripes
TGTCCTGCAGAAGAATCTTTGCAGTTGGGAGCTTCTCACAACTCCCATCGTGGGAAAACCCCCATGGCCTCGTGATCCACCCCCCCTTCAAGAAGGGGCCATCAGGGACAGAATGTCCAACCTGAGCGATCGTCTGATCCTCACCCTGACTTCAGATGCTCGAGATCTCGATTCATGTCTCACCCAGAAAACTAGGCCTAGCTTGGGTTCTCAGACTTCCCTCCTCAGACTACTGTCCCACAAGCCCTCCAGTTTGGCAATCCAGGACTACAATGCAGCACTCTGCCTGACCTCCAGAAGAAAAACATTGCCCTGTGGGGCTAAGCAGAATCCCCCAATGAGAATCAACCTGCACGCCATTCGGCTGTACCCCAAATATATAGGCTGATCTGGGCACTAATGCCCTTTCTGAAACAGCCTGAGCCTGGACCTCCTGGCCACACCCAGAAAGCTGGCAACACACTGAGCACATCGGACCCGCCATGGCCTTAGGTCATCATCTCTTCCCAACCTCGGTTTTCAGGCTTCAGAACCTAGACTTTATCTCCAATCATGGCCCAGGTTTAAAAATGATGCAGAAATAAGAACTCTTTCCCCAAGGCAAAAAACATTGTGGTTGGCATGTTGTCCAAGGTTCAGTGTAGTTGAAACCAGTGTTGCCCATGAGGCCCCGCCCATGCTTGCGGGCCACATTGGTCACAAACACACATTGTGTCCCTCAGCCTGAGCCCAGTCCTCAGATAAGGTCTACAGTGGCTGGATGGAGAGACTGCATATTGGGCTTGCAATGCCCCTAGGCCCCTATTTTTAACCATAGTTCGCGTTGTCCCTTCACTCTTCCCCAGGGCTCTGCTTTGGAATTCCTCTTTTGGTGGGACACCTGAGGTAACAAACCTGAAAGGAGTCCTCCCACCCCACAGATTGACGAAAAACAATTGGGATCGGGCCAAATCCACAGAGAGCAAGATTCGTCCATGGCCCATGAGTCTTCCCCAACATTCCAAGGCCATCGCTGATACAGGCCCCTGGAGCCAAACATGAAGACTGGGCTTTCCCTCTCCAAAGGAATTGTATGTGCCCATTCCAATGGCCACACCATACTAAGAGGATAAACCTCCAATGTCCCTGAGGCCTTCCCAATATTTGTGGCTTCCAAGGACAAACAGGGGCAATCTGGGCCCATCTGAGCACCTACCTGAACTCAGACCCGTAGACTGATGTCCCCAGATGTAAAAAGGTACAAAAAGGCCCCTAGGCACCTATCGGATCCATTTCTTTGGCTTCCAGGCATCTCTCCTTAGAGTCCTGGATTTCAATAACAGCATATGGCTGTTTCTTGACTCACCCATCAGAACAAATCTCATCTACAAATGGGAAAGTTGCATGATGGAGCTGTGTAAAAGCGTATCTTTAGGAGAACCCTTCAGGGCCCCAGTGCCACCGCTTCATTCCAAGGACTCCATAGACACAAAATCATATTAGGACACATCCACGGGAGAGTCCATTTCAACTGAGCCTCCTCGGTTGCTCCCCCAGATCCAGCAGATCTAACCTATCTTGTTGCTTGGAGACAATTGGAATGTGAGGTGGGCTACCCACCCATCCATCCATAGAACCCTGCTCGGAATCGTTGACCTGGAGCCAACCAACAGGTCTCAATTGTCCTGCAGAAGAATCTTTGCAGTTGGGAGCTTCTCACAACTTCCGCCCTGGAAAACCCCCATGGCCTTGTCATCCACCCCACCTTCAAGAAGGGGCCATCAGGGACAGAATGTCCAACCTGAGCGATCGTCTGATCCTCGCTCTGACTTCAGATGCACGAGATCTCGATTCAAGTCTGTAGATTGTGCCTGCCATATCCTCACCCAGAAACCTAGGCCGAGCTTGGGTTCTCAGACTTCCGTCCTCAGTCTACTGGCCCACATGCCCTCCAGTTTGGCAATCCAGAACTACAATGCAGCACTCTGCCTGCCCTCCAGAAGATAAACATTGCCCTCTGGGGCTACCCAGAAACCCCAAATGAGGATCAACCTGCACACCATTCGGCTGTACGCCAAATATATAGGCTGACCTGGGCACTAATGCCCTTTCTGACACAGCCTGAGCCTGGACCTCCTGT
>NW_026747360.1:0-2118 GCF_022355385.1 Mustela nigripes
AATGACCAAAGAGGAACCCTCAGAAACATGGATCTGCCTTGAACTGGCAGAGCATTCAGGGACAGGAAGGGGAATGTCTCCTTCGCAGAGTATCTGGAAGCCTGCAGTGGAAGATGGATTTGTCTGAGCCATGGTCATTAGTGTTGGGCCAAGGAACCCCTGGCTTGCTTCCTCTACCTGCACCCTAGGTCTAAAAGGGTGTCTGGGTGGTTCCCTCAGTGCAGCATCTGTCCAGGGTCCTGGGATCCAGCCCTGCATCTGGCTCCCTGCTCAGTGCAGATCCTGCTTCTCTTTCATCCTCTCCCTCTACTTGTGCTGTCAAATAAAATTTAAAAAAAAAAGTTAAAAGGGGGGACAAAATGGCACAGAAGTAGGAGGGGGAGTCTTTTCAACTTGTACCCCCAAATGAGCTGATTACCTACCAATCATCCATGAACTCCAATCACCCATGAAATCAGCCTGAGATCAGAATTATACACGTCTGGATCTCTACAGGGGGAGAAGAAGCCAGTGGGTAGGTAAAGTGGAGTGGGAACTGTGAACTGATATCAGAAGATAAACAAAAGGGGGAGGGAGCTACCAGAGGCAACCAGTTGGAAAGTAATACCCCAATACGAGCGAGAGTGCCCTGCATCTGGGGACCAGCATTAACTCAGAGACTGGTTGAAAGCACTCCAAAAGAGCAAAGCATCTCAGGGGAAATTGTGGGAATCAGGGCGGCTAGGGACAGGGGCTTAAGTCCCCGGTACCAGGACAGCCTCCCCTGGCGCTGAGGCAGAGAGTGCCGCAGAGAAATCAGCTCTTGGTCCCTAAGCTGCCAGCACACCCCAGAATGCATGGGATCTGTTTCCTGTGAGGGGATGGGAGCCACACCAGGCTGCAGAATGCAAGAGTCCTGCTATAGAGCCTGAGATACTCCCCTGAGAGAGGTATAAAGGCCCAGCTGGTGCCCTTTGATACACACCCTTGTTTCAGAGCCTGCACCAAACTCTCGCCCCAGAGAGGTGCGCGAAGGCCCAGCCTGGTGCTCTCGGACCTGTACCCCGTTCTCAGAGCCTGAGACCCGCGCGCGAACCTCTGCCTTCTCTGAAATTAGTGCGTGCAAGGTGGGCGCTCTTAGACCCAGAAACACCAGGCACTCCCAGCCTGGGCCAGCAGGAAAATCTCAGTGTGCGATTGCTGCTTGGAACCTCTCTAGCGGTCTGGAGGTGCCCAAAGCTGCTGCTGCCTTGGTTTGGGGTACAAGCAAAAGATCCTCCATCCCCAGGGACAGCAACTTGGAACCTGCTCTGCCAGCAGCCGGGGGGAACTTATTTGGGCTCTGCAGTCAGACTGAGGCTTCTCTCTGAGAGGGAGATCAGGGTGCGGTTTGTTTTCCTCTAAAACTACAAAAACCATCAAAAGCGGTCAAAGTGAGAAAAAAAAGTGAACAAAAAACCGCCAGAGAACAAAAGCCTGAAAAAAAAAAAAGTTTCCTCAGAGCCCACCCCCTTGAGGGGGTCGGGAGGACTTAAGTCAGGGAACATCATTGACTGAAAACCCACATGGAAGGCCCCTTCCCCAGAAAACAAACCAAGAAAGAAAAAAAAAAAAAAAAAAAGAGAGAGAGAGAGAAAAAGTACTACAAGAGAACTACCACTACTTCATAGGAAAACTTTTATTTTTCATTCATTCCCACTATTCTGGTTCTTTTTTTATATATATAGGTTATTTTTTTAACCCCAGCAGGATGGTGGAAGGGGTGGGTACATGGCTGAGTGCCTCCCAGGTCTGACCCTGTGTGACACCACCCAGTGCCTGCAGCTGCCCTCTGGAAGGTGTTGCTTTTGCGGCAGAGCCGGAGGGCAACAAGCGTGTGTCTGTCTCCAAAGTCCTGGGCACCACATCACAATGCCTTTCTGAGAAGCAGAATCAAGGACAGTTGCTGATCTTCATTCCTTCCCACCAAAGGTATCTCATACACCATCTTTGGAAGTTGGAGCCAGGGGGCGCCTGGGTGGCTCAGTCGGTTAAGTGTCTTTCTTCAGCTCAGGTCATGATCCCAGGGTCCTGGGATTGAGTCCCACACATTTGCCTCCCTGCTCAGCAGGGAGCCTGCTTCTCCTTCTCCCTCTGCCA
>NW_026747361.1:0-2118 GCF_022355385.1 Mustela nigripes
TTTTCAGCGTAACAGTATTCATTGTTTTTGTACCACACCCAGTGCTCCATGCAATCCGTGCCCTCTCTAATACCCACCATCTGGTTCTCCCAACCTCCCACCCTCTGCCCCTTCAAAACCCTCAGATTGTTTTTCAGAGTCCATAATCTCTCATGGTCCACCTCCCCTTCCAATTTCCCTCAACTCCCTTCTCCTCTCCATCTCCCCTTGTCCTCCATGCTATTCATGACTTTTTTTCAAAATTAAAAAAAAAAAAATAAAGGATGACCAGGATTCCTCAACCTAAGCACTACTGATATTACAGGCTAAATAATGCTTTGCTATGGGGAGCTGTCCTTTGCAATACAGAGCAGTGTCTCTGACCCCCACATACCTTTCACCTACTGGTATGACAGGTGTGACAACCAACAATATCTCTGGACAGTGTCATATATTTCCTGGTAGGCGGGGGGAACTGTCTCCATTTGAGAATCACTGAGGTAAACAAAGATATCAGTTTGTGGTTATACATTGAATTTGGGATTCTGTCCTACAAAAAGCACTCAACATATTTAATCAATCCAATAAAAAGGGCTTCACCCTCAATAAGTAAAATTATAACAGTCTAAAAAAAAAAAGTAGAAGTAAGTTTGATTCCCCATAATTTCCAGTGATTCACTTGCAGAATTTTTTCTTGCTGCCTCTACAAACTTAAGTTCTGACAAATAAATCATGGGCTACCAGGATGGGAGACGAAGAAGCTTCTATGAGGGAACCAAGAATGGGTCCCATTAAACCTGAAGCTATGACTGCTTCTACTCGGAACTCTCTTGTTGGTGGACCAATAGAGAAAGGACTCACTACACCAGTCAGTATAATCTATTCTGCTTCAAAATAGGGTTGGGGGGAGTGTGTTCGGAATTGAGAGAATTACCTGGGGCTTCTTTTGGTGCTTCCAGGCCCAGCTACACCACTGAACAAGAGAATGCAACATATGCAGACAGGCAAGGGCAAAACAAGCCAAAACAACCAAAGCTTGGGAATTCTGAGACAAAGATCTAAGTGATCCCAATAGGCAAACAACTTAGACTATATGCTCATCAAAGATGAGAGACATCTAAAATGGGTGATGGAAGAGGGAGATGAATCTGTGATGGTTATTCATTAACCATTCTGCATGAAGTCATCTTTGTAGATTATACTGTATTATATTTTTACAGACTGTAGGTTATTTATTTGACACAACACAGAGAGAGAGAGAGAGAGAGAGAGCACATAAGCACAAGCAGGAGGAGGAGAAGCAGGCTCCCCATGGAGTAGGGAGCCCAATGTGGGGCTTGATCCCAGGACCCTGGGATCATGACCTGAGCCAAAAGCAGCCATTTAACTGACTGAATCACTCAGGTACACCAACAGATACTTAACTATAAAGAACAAACTGGGTTGTTGGAGGTATGTGGGGGAGGGGGGCCCAGATGGGTGATGGGTATTAAGGAGGGTGCTTGTGATGAACACTGGATTTTTAAGTGATGAATCACTAAGTTCTATTCCTAAAACTAATTGGAATTTAGATTAAAACTTGAAGCTACAAAGAAATATGCATAACAATCACCTCTTTATCTTTTTAAAATACAGATTCTGATCAGTAGGTAGAGAATGGGGCATAAGATGAACATTTCTGAGAGATTCCCAGGTGATACTGCTGCTACCGGTCTATAGACTATAATTCAAGTAGCAAAGATCTAATCATGAATACCTAAAATGTCAAAAGAGACAAGTTCCTGAATATGAATGCCTAAGAAGTCAGAATTGGGAAAATAAATGAAGATAATAAGAGGTTTCCCAATTTACAATATTTTTGTTTTGTCTCAAATATCGAGTTTTGATGAAAATAGCTTCATTTATTCATTTATTCATTTTCTTTTTTTTTAATTTTTTTATTTTTTATTTTCTATAAACATATATTTTTATCCCCAGGGGTACAGGTCTGTGAATCGCCAGGTTTACACACGTCACAGCACTCACCAAAACACATACCCTCCCCAATGTCCATAACCCCACCCCCCTTCTCCTACCCCCCCTCCCCCCAGCAACCCTCAGTTTGTTTTGTGAGATTAAGAGTCACTTAGGGTTTGTCTC
>NW_026747362.1:0-2118 GCF_022355385.1 Mustela nigripes
CCACTTTGGAAAACAGTGTGGAGATTCCTCAATAAATTAAAAATAGAGCTTCCCTATGACCCTGCAATTGCACTACTGGGTATTTACCCAAAAGACAGAGATGTAGTGAAAAGAAAGGCCATCTGTACACCAAAGTTTATAGCAGCAATGGCCACGGTTACCAAACTGGAAAGAACCAAGATGCCCTTCAATGGACGAATGGATAAGGAAGATGTGATCCATATACACTATGGAGTATTATGCCTCCATCATAAAGGATGAATACCCAACTTTTGTATCAATGTGGACAGGACCGGAAGAGATTATGCTGAGTGAAATAAGTCAAGCAGAGAGTCTCAATTATCATATGGTTTCACTTATTTGTGGAGCATAACAAATATCATGGAGGACAAGGGGTGTTAGAGAGGAGAAGGGAGTTGGGGTAAATTGGAAGGGGAGGTGAATCACGAGAGACTATGGACTCTGAAAAACAATCTGAGGGGTTTGAAGTGGCGGAGGGGGTGGGAGGTTGGGGTACCAGGTGGTGGGTATTGTAGAGGGCACAGATTGCATGGAGCACTGGGTTTGGTGAAAAAATAATGAATACTGTTTTTCTGAAAATAAATAAATTAAAAAAATTAAATTTAACTTTAAAAAAAAACCCATCCATATGCTGTCTATAAGAAACACATTTTAGAAGCAAAGGTACCTCCAGATTTAAAGTGAGTAGGTAGAAAACAATTTGCCATGTTAGTGGACATCAAAAGAAAGCTAGGTGGCAGTCCTTATATCAGATCAATTAGATATTAAGCCAAACACTATAATAAGAGATGAAGAAGGACACTATATCATACTCAAAGGGTCTGTCCAACAAGAAGATCTAACAATTTTAAGTATCTAAGGCCCTAACATGGGAGCAGCCAACTATATAAACCAATAAATAACAAAATCAAAGAAACTCATTGACAATAATACAATAATAGTAGGGGGCTTTAACACTCCCCTCACTGAAATGGACAGATCATCCAAGCAAAAGATCAACAAGGAAATAAAGGCCTTAAATGACCCACTGGACCAGATGGACATCACACATATATTCAGAATATTCCATCCCAAAGCAACAGAATAAACATTCTTCTCTAGTGCACATGGAACATTATCCAGAATAGATCACATCCTGGGCCATAAATCAGGTCTCAACTGGTATCAAAAGATTGGGATCATTCTCTACACATTGTCAGACCACAATGCTCTGAAGCTAGAACTCAATGACAAGGGGAAATTTGGAAAGAACCCAAATACATGGAAACTAAAAGCATCCTTCTAAAGAATGAATGGGTCAACCAGAAAATTAAAGAAGAATTGGAAAAAATCATGGAAACAAATGATAATGAAAATACAACAGTTCAAAATCTGTGGGACACTGCAAAAGCAATCCTGAGAGGAAAATATATAAGGTTACAAGTGTTTCTCAAGAAAGAAAAAAGGTCTCAAGTACACAACCTAACCCTACACTTAAAGGAGCTGGAGAAAGAACAACAAAGAAAGCCTAAACCCAGCAGGAGAAGAGAAATAATAAAGATCAGAGCAGAAATCAATAAAATAGAAATCAAAAAAACAATAGAACAAATCAACTTAAGTAGGAGCTGGTTCTTTGAAAGAATTAATAAGATTGATAAACTGCTGGCCCAACTAATCAAAAAGAAAAATGGAAGGACCTAAATAAAGAAAATCATGAATGAAAGAGGAGAGATGACAACCAACACCAAAGAAGAACAATTATAAAAACATATTACGAGCAACCATACGCCAGCAAATTTGACAATCTGGAAGAAATGAATGCATTCCTAGAGACATATAAACTGCCACAACTGAACCAGGAAGAAATAGAAAACTTTAACAGACCCATAACCAGTAAGGAGATTGAAGCAATCATCAAAAATCTCCAAGCATATGATAGTTGTCTTTCTCTGCTTGACTTATTTCGCTAAGCATGATACACTCTAGTTCCATCCATGTTGTCGCAAATGGCAAGATTTCATTTCTTTTGATGGCTGCATAGTATTCCATTGTGTATATATACCACATCTTCTGGATCCATTCATCTGTTGATGGACATCTAGGTTCTTTCCATAGTTT
>NW_026747363.1:0-2118 GCF_022355385.1 Mustela nigripes
GATGTGGGACTCAATCCCAGGACCCTAGGATCATGACCATACTTAACTGTTTCTGAATAAGGTCACATTCACAGCTACTGGGGGACTAGGGACTTCAGCAGGTGCGGGTGGGGAGACAGAGTTTGACCCACAGCGGGTTCCCCCCAATTTGTTCCTCCTCCAAGGCTTGTGGCAACAACTGATGAACAGCTGTTCCTTCCCTTAAAGGATAATCATATATTGCCCAATCTAGTCACCCTAAATGGACTTGGAAGGCAAAGCGAGGGGATATTTTGTCTCCTGGTCCTTCGAGAATATAATTCACTGGTCACGCATGGCTGCAGGACTCGCCATTCTCTGCTGAGAACATGTGTCTGTTTACTACACACCTACCCTGGTCTGTGGCTTCCTGAAGCTGGGGGGTGGTACCCAAGCTGCTGTCTGGCTGTGGTGATTCATATGAACCTAGCCTCACTCTCCTCTCGGGGCCTTGGTTTCCTCATCTGTAAAGTCTGGAGACCTCTAGTAGCTGACAGTGACTCTAAAGTGGCACATCTGGTCCAGAGCAGCTGCACAATTAATATATGGCATGGGCATCTCACGAGACTGGGAGGAAGGCTCATCAGAGCTCTTAGAGCACCCCTGTGGACAGCATGCATGCCATTATGCAGATTCTAAGCTGAGATAAGAAAACAGCTTCACTCTTCTCTTCCCAGGAGCCAGTCCTTTGTATTCATACAGGATAACGTGACCTCCAGCAGACACCCCTTCGCACACGTATAAGAAAATCATACAGAACAAAATGCAGAGCAAAATGTCTGAATCACTGAAGAGTCGGGTTACTTCACTCTGCAGAATCACTCTTGGCTTCAGTTAGGCAACTGCATAAAAGCCAAATAGCTTTTCCTACAGAAGGAAAAGAATCTGGGACTCAGCAGGACAGAGACTAGAACAACATGCGGTCAGAGAGGCCTGCAGGGGTCAGCAGTGGCGTCCAAGAACAACATCCAAGGCCACAGTCCTGTCGGCCAGCCACATCAAATCCATCCACCAGCAATGAGCCCATTCAGGAAGGCCCTGCTGAGGGCTGGGGGTGGAGAGCATAGGACCAAACTCCAAGGAAGGAGCATTGAGAGGACCAGGCAGAGAATCAGGACCCAGGCATACAGGATCAGGGCTCCCAGCCCAACTTGGATGTCCACTCCCAGCAAAGAATCTGATGAGATGAATGCTGATTGAATTGAGGCAGGAGGGTAAGAGTGGTGGGGCCTGCGGGGGGCGGTTGTGGTGGGGGGGAGACCAGGAGCAGGGAGAGGAGGAATTCAAAGCAAGCCTTGTGTCAAAGGGTAGGAAAGGCTTTGATTGGATGGCCCTGAAGCCTCAGGGCCCCCCCAAGCATGTGAAATATCGGGTCCCAGAGTAGGAATTCCAAACCCACCCATGAGGCCTCTGGGCCAAGAGGGATGGGTCCAGGCACGGTGGGAGGGCAGAAACAGACAGTGTACCCATTCAACCGGTTCTTCTGGGCCCCCACCCACCTCCAACCAATCTTCACCACACCCCATCTGTGGGTAAAAAGCAGTGTAGACAGAGAATAAAATCTGGAATCAGATGACTACACTTGAATCCTGACCCTGAATTCATCAGCTTGGTAATGCTGGGCACGTTGTGTAACCAAACTAAGTCAAAGGGAAAATAATTGTACCTGCTTCTCAGGGTTGTTGTGAGGAATCAGTCAGATGATGGACGGAAGTACCTCAAGTGGTTGCCATAGCGCCTGACACACAACGCGCTCCGCATGTAGGCATCCCCTCTCTCATGTAAAAACGTGTAGGGCTTGTGCGTAAGGGGAGGACCGTGTGCCGGACAGAATCCAGAGGCAGGCAAAATCCCTCAGTCTCACAGCCAATATTCCATGCAGCTGAAGGCACATGGGGCTCCCAAGACTGCTTCATGTCTCAAAATAAGAAAATCTGAAAACACGGGTCTCTTTTTCCAGGTCAAAAGAGGCTGCCATCCCAGTAACGTAGTTCTGGGAAAAGATGCCCTCTCCAGGCCTTGTTCACTTGTCCCCAGCTAATTTTTTTTTTTTAAGATTTTATTTATTCATTCATTTGACAGAGAGAGACATAGCGAGAG
>NW_026747364.1:0-2118 GCF_022355385.1 Mustela nigripes
CATTTCATTTTGGTTCAGAGCATAAATGTAATCAAATAAAAATAGGAGGTTGAGATATTCCAAATCATAATTACGGAATTTGGGGATTGAATTTGTACAACATTTGAGCTCTCACTTCATCTGTTTAGTTCATCAGTGCCTTCCTGTTTTCAAGCTTATTTTTCAATTAATTCCAATCTGCTAACAGCTTCAAAAGCTGAAGACAGTTTTTATAAATTTGATAAAAGTTTTCCAACAGATTTTGAACAAAATGTAATGCCAACTTAGGGGGCAGGTTTACAACAAACATAGGATGATTTGCTAAGTAGTTCTTCAAAGGTTCAAATGTTTCCAAAACCT
Organism: Mustela nigripes; assembly: GCF_022355385.1. Classification (NCBI taxonomy): domain Eukaryota; kingdom Metazoa; phylum Chordata; class Mammalia; order Carnivora; family Mustelidae; genus Mustela; species Mustela nigripes. The sequence continues at coordinate 340 of NW_026747364.1, forward strand.
GAATGTGATAAGCCACAGAGAAAAAGCAACCACCACAAAAATGTTTAGATGCTGTAATTATATGTGTGAATATATTTGAAATTCTGATAGCAACAGCTCTCTTTCAGTTGGTAGAATATCAAAGCCTGTCTGGATGCCATCAAATGCACCAGCACCATTTCCACTTCATAGATGGCTTAATTTAGTAAAAATTATGATAATTTTTAACCACAGTGCTTTACTTTTATATTTCACGAAATTTACAGTAACATTTGTAATAAGTTCGGAAGTTTTCTCTTCCGCAGAATGAATTTCTTAAAGCTTTACTGTGATGCCATGAAGTGGATGAAAAAAAAGAAATGAAACCATTATTGGAATGAACTCAACTGATTTTTTTTTCGAGGCATTGATCAGAATGGTAACAAACTGGCCTCACTTACCTCTGCACAGTTCTTTTTTGGCTAATGGCACGTAAGCACCTGTCACTTCACCATGTGGATTTGTACAAGAAAACTTGAAGTGCAAATGCACAGAACCAATATAGAAGCAATGTCTTTTGATTGAAGGGAAAGGTCCTACTTTACATGCTCTCATTCTGCCAATGCATGAGTGACCTCATAGACCCTGAACAGTTTTCCTCAAAGACAGATGCTGATGCTTTTTCAGGAAATTTGTTGTCTTCTGGTTTTTGTGTGGTTAATGGTATCGTTCTGGTCCACCATGTTGGAGGCTAAATGTTGACAAACTTTAAAAAAATTCTTTTGTTTGGAATATTTTTAGATTTACAGAAAAATTGTGCAGACATTACAGAGTTCCCCTATTACGTGTACTCACTTTCCCCCATGATTTGCATCTTGTATTGGTGCTATACACTTGTCACAATCAGTGAACTGATATTGGTACATTAGTATTTATCACCATCATTCTCATAGAAAGGAAATTTGGTTCTTAACTTTTTTATTAAGCGTGCACCTTTGTTGTTCCTTGAGGTCATGGTTGCCAGAAGGGTTTATTGCAAAATAGTAAAGCCTTACCATTCAACAAAATAACTAGTTACATACATTTAAATTGTACTAACGTGGTCAAATTCTAGTAGCGGGAGCATTCCAGATACTTCCAATTGCTGTGTGGGAGGACAGTTCGACTTCTGTTTTCTGTACCCTATGCCTCTGATTTCCTTATTTCCCACTGATTTGGCCAAACAGCTGCCTGGCAGGGAGTAGCACAATGGATGGTCACCCAGGCAGCCAGCAGGGCAGCGGTCCCCAGGCTTTCTCCCGCACCCTCTGAGACCTGTGGACTTATCAGTCTCCAGCTTCTCTTATCCAAGTCTAATTTGTTTTATCAGTGAGTATTCTATTCCTGGCTCCTGAAAGCAAAAGCCTTGTTATGCTGTGTCTGAAAAGGGTCAGGAAAGGAGAGATGGGTTTATCACTGGTTGTCTTCCCATTTAGCCACGTGTTCATGAGAAGTTTCGCCACCGCAAGGGTGTGTCATACACTCCCGGGTAAAAGCTGGAGGTAAAAGGTGCAAATCCACGAGCTTCCTTTGGCTTATTGTAATGCAACTGTTAATAATTTAATGCATAATTAGTATGGAGTTCAATACCAGTTAACAGTTACCTACTCTAAATGTAGATTTTTCATGAGCATTTATCTAGAATTTTCCTTTTTTTTAGGCAAAGTGGACAAAATACAGGACAACCAAATGAGACAGATGTCATCTAAAGAAAAATTTTGTACAGGAACTGATGTGGCACTATTTTCTTCCCAACTAGTATATTTCTTACCAAAACAGAAA
>NW_026747365.1:0-2118 GCF_022355385.1 Mustela nigripes
TGTCATTAACAGCCTCCTTATAAGCAGTCTTATTGTTCTTGTCAATGGGTGATGGCACTCCCGTGGGTGTCAAGTGAATCTCATTACAGTTCTGACTTGCATTTCCCTAATAACTAGTGATGCCCAGCAACTTTTCAACTTTTCACGTACCTGTTGGTGATTCATTGATACTTTTTGGAGAAAATGTCTATTCAGGTCCTTTGCCAATTTTTTAGTTTGATTACTAAAAAATGCACAGTATTTTTTACTGTGCATTGTATGAGTTCTTTATATATTTTGGATATTAATCCCTTATCAGATATATAATATGCCCATTTTTCCCATTCCATAGGTTTTCTTTTCATTTTGTTGTCTGTTTTGATGCCAATATCATATTCTTTTGATTGATAAAGCTTTGTAACATAGCTTGAAATCAGAAAGTATAATGCCTCCCACTCTTTTCTCAGGATTGCTGTTTATTCAGGGTCAGTTCATGGTTCCATATATATTTTAAGATTTGTTTTTTTGTTGTTGTTGTTGTTTTTTGTTTTGTTTTTTTTTTTTACTTCTGTAAGAAATGCTACTGGAGTCTTGATAGTGATTATGTTGAATCCATAGATGGAATTTGGTAGTACTGACGTTTTAACAATATTAATCCCTCCACTCTATGAACACAGAATAACTTTCCCTTTATTTGTATCTTCTCTCTTTTTTTTTTTTTTTACCAACATCTTATAGTTTGAAGGGTAGAGATATTTCACCTCCTTAACTAAATTTATTCCTGAGTATTTCATTGGTTTGGATGCTATTATAAAGGAGATCTTTTTAAAAATTTCTTTTTCAGATAATTTGTTGTTAGTGTATAGAAATGTTACTAATTTTTTATGTTCTGTATCCTACAACTTTACTGAATTTATTCATTAGATTTAGTAATATTTTGGTAGAGTCTTCAGGATTTTCTGTACATAAAATCATGTCATCTGCAAATAGAATTTTACTCTTCCTTTCCATAATTGGCTATATTTTCTTTTCTGATTGCTCTGGCTATGTCTTCTAGTACTATGTTTAATAGGAGTGGTGTGCATGGGAACCCTTGTCTTGTTCCTAATCTTAGAGGAAAAGCCTTAAAATTTTGGTGTCAGGTGTACTCTTAACTATGGGCTTGTCAAATATGGCCTTCATTATGTCAAGGTATATGCCCTCTATACCCAAATTATTGAGAGTTTTTATCATGAATGACTGTTTAATTTTGTCAAATACATTTTTTGTGTGTTGGAAATATCTTGTGATTTTTTTCCTTTCTTTCTATTCATGTGGTATAGGATATTGATCGATTTGTGTGTGTTGAATCATCCTTGCATTCCAGGTTTAAATCCCACTTGGTCATGGTGAATGATCCTTTCACATGCTGCTGAATTTGGTTTGCTAGTATTTCAGGCAGGACTTTTGTATCTGTATTCATGAGGGATGTTGATGTATGGTTTGTTTTCTGGTGATATCCTTTTCTGGCTTTGTTATCAAAGTAATTCTTGTCTCAGAAAATGAGTGTGAGAGTTTTCCCTACCCTTAATTATTTTTTTGAGAATATGAGAAAGATTAATATTAAATCTTGTTTAAATATTTGGTAAAATTCACCAGTGAGGCCATTTGGTCCTGAGTTTTTCTTTTTGGAGAGATTATTGATTACCAATTCAATCTCCTTTCTATCAATTGTTCAGTCAGATTTTCTATTGCTTCCTGATTCATCTTGGTAGGTTGTATGTTTCTAAGAATTTTTCTATTCCTAGATTTTCCACTGTGTTCATGTACAGTTCTTCCTAGCAGACTCTTATAGACCCTTTGTATTTCTGTGATATCTATTGCATGTCAGTTTCTCATTTACAATTTTATTGATTTGATTCCTCTTTTTTCCCCCTAGGTTATTTTAGATAGAGGTTTATCAATTTTGGTAATCTTTTCAAAGAACTAACTCTCTTGGTTCTCTGATTCTTTGGTCATTCAGAAAACTCTTCCATTTCCATGCATTTGTGAATTTTCCAGTTTTCCTCTTGTAATGGACTTCTAGTGTAATGCCACTGTGGTCACAAAGGTTAATTGCTAGATCTTAATTTTCTTGGATTTGTTAAAACTTGTTTCATG
>NW_026747366.1:0-2117 GCF_022355385.1 Mustela nigripes
CTGCCTACCCTCTAGAAAAAATAGATTGCCTAATGAGCTACACGGGCGCATTAAATGAGAATAAACCTACACGGCACTCGAATGTACCCAAATTATATAGTCTAACCTGGGCAGTAATGCACTGTCTGACACAACGTGAGCCGGGACCTCCTGAGCAACACCCAGACAGCTGACCGCACACTGAGCAAATCAGACCCGCCATGGCCTTAGATCATCATCTCTTACCTACCTCAGTTTTCAGGCTTCAGAACCTAGACCTTATCTCCAATCATGTCCAGGTGTGACTGTGATGCAGAAATCAGAACTCTTCCTTACCCATTGCAAGAAACCTTGTGGTTGGTATGTTGTCCAACGTTCATTGTAGGAGAAACCAGCATTCACCCTGAGGCCCCGACCATGCTTGAGTGCGACAGGGGCATAAACACGCATTGTCACCCTCAGCGTGAGTCCTGTCCTCTAGTACGTCCTCTCAGTGGGTGGACCATTAAATGTCATAATGGGCTTGACATGTCCCTAGGCCCCAATTTTTAACCAGATTTCTGCTTGTCCAGTCACAACTCCTCAGGGCTCTACTCTGGAATCCCTCATTTAGCGGGACACCTGAGGTTGAAAAACAGAACAAAACAAACCAACAACAAAAGAACAACGGACTTCTTCCATCTCACAGAGTGACCCCAAACTCTTTGGACGGGGCCAAACCCCCAGAGAGTAAGACTCGTCCATTTCCCATGAAGTCACCCGGAAATTTCACGACCATGAGTGACACGATATCCAGAGACAAAAACTTGAGCAACAGCCTCACACTCCCCCTTTTTTCATATCCGGAAGAGTTCTCCTCATGGTCTGTAGGTCAGTCCTGCTATACCTATGACCCGAAACATAAGCCAAATTTATGTTTTCAGACAACTGTCCAAACAGCCCTGGCCTACACACCCTACAGGCTCAGGCCCCTGGAACCAAACCTGACGACTGTGCTTGACCTCTCCAAGGGAATTGTATATGCCCATTCCAATGGCCACAACCCTACTAATAGGATAAACATACAAAGTCCCTGAGGCCATCCCAATATTTGTGGCTTCCCAGGACAAACAGGGGCAATCTGGGCCCATCAGAGCACCTACCGGCACTCAGACCCGTAGACTGATGTCCCCAGATGTAAAAAGGAAAAAACAGGCCCCTAGGCTCCTATCGGATCCATTGCTATGGTTTCCAGCTATCTCTCCTCAGAGGCCTGGATTTCAATAACAGCATATGGCTGTTCTTGACTCACCCATCAGAACAAATCTCATCTATACATGGGAAACTTGCACGATGGAGCTGAGTGAAAGCCTCTATTTACGAGAACCCTACAGGGCCAAAGTGCCACCGCTTCATTCCAAGGTCTTCAGAGACACAAAATCATATTAGGACACATCCACGGGAGAGTCCATTTCAACTCAGCCACCTCGGTTGCTACCCCAGATACAGCAGATCTAACTTGTCTTGTTGCGTGGAGACAATTGGAATGCGAGGTGGGCTACCTAGCCATCCATCCTTAGAACCCTGCTCGGAATCGTTGTCCTGGAGAGAACCAACAGGTCTCAATTGTCCTGCTGCAGAATCTTTGCAGTTGGGAGCTTCTCACAACTACCATCAAGGGAAAACGCCCATGGCCTCGTGATCCAACCCCCCTTCAACAAGGGGCCATGAGGGACAGAATGTCCAACCTGAGCGATAGTCTGATCCTCGTCCTGACTTCAGATGCACGAGATCTCGATTCAGGTCTGTGGATTGTTACTGCCATATATTCACCCAGAAACCTAGGCCTAGCTTGGGTTCTCAGACTTCCGTCCTCAGACTGCTGGCCCACAAGCCCTCCAGTTTGGCAATCCAGAACTACAATGCAGCACTCTGCCTTCCCTCCAGAAGTAAAACATTGCCCTCCGGGGCAACCCAGAAACCCCAAATCAGGATCAACCTGCACGCCCTTCCGCTCTACCCCAAATATATAGGCTGTCCTGGGCACTAATGCCCTTTCTGACGCAGCCTGAGCCTGGACCTCCTAACCCCACCCAGAGAGCTGGCCGCACACTGAGCACATCGGACCCGCCATAGCCTTAGGTCGTCATCTCTTCTCA
>NW_026747367.1:0-2117 GCF_022355385.1 Mustela nigripes
ATACTTTCAATGCCATCCCAATCAAAATTCCACCAGCACTTTTCAAGTTGCTGTAAGCAAGAAGGTGGGCATCTGCAAACTGGGAAGGGGGCCTTTACCTAGAACCGAACCATGCTGGAATTCTGAACTCAGACCTCTGGGCACAAGAGCTGTAAGAAACAAATTTCTGTTAGTTAAGCCACCTAGTCTCTGTTAAAGCAGCCTGAATTGACTCAGACTTTCCTTCATCTAGCTCTCCCCAAATTTACCCACATTTTTTAATAAAATGATCTCTTATATTACCTTCTTTAACATTAAAAATTTTTAATCATTCTAGGTAATTGGATCAGAGCAAATTATAGATACAGAAAAATTTAAAGTAATCTGTTTATTATATCATATAATGATATAATTTGATCAGAGCAAATATAGATACAGAGAAATTAAAAGTAAACCATTTATTACATCATATAGACAAAAGATCATTAAGGTTTTCTTTTTTTTTAAAGATTTTATTTATTTATTTGACAGAGGTCACAAGCAGGCAGAGAGACAGTCAGAGAGAGGAGGAAGCAGTCTCCCTACTGAGCAGAGAGTCTGATGCTTGGCTTGATCCCATGACCCTAAGATCATGACCTGAGCCGTAGGCAGAGGCTTTAACCCACTGAACCACCCAGGCGCCCCTAAGGTTTTCTTTTGTTAATTGTTAATATGTGTCCTCTGCTAGTGCTTTTCTGAACTGATTGTAGGCATTACTTATATATTAAGAATATTAATCCATGTATTTTATTTGTTGCAAGTATTTGTCTTGGTTTTTACTTGCTTATCCAATATTTTAATCTTTTCCTTTAGGTACTTTGTTATTAATTTTAAATTTAACTCTTTCATATGAAAATAATTACTCCCTTAGAGATAAACCTTCAGTGTCTTCCCAAGTTACTCAGTATGATGGTGTCTTGTCCATAGCTCTTCCTTCTCTATGTGTGGTGATCTAGCCTCTCCTAACTATGTGTAATTCACTTAAAGTGGTTTGCCTCCATTCAAACTGAGTGTTCTTTGCCCAAAAAAGTCCACCAATCCCCCAAGCTTGGAAACCCTCATTCATTCTTTAAGACTTGGTTCAAATTGAATGTGCCATTCTCTTTCTACAGCATCCTCTGCTTCCTTTGCAGTAGAGAAGTTACAGCACTGTATTATAATCACTGCTTATTTCTTTCTCTTTCCCACTGGTCTAAGAAAGAAGGACATGTTCTTATATCTATAGTGCATGACATATAGTAGACTTCAACAAGCAATTGCAGAAAGAAAAAGGGCGCCTCAGTGGCTCAATGGCTTAAGCCTCTGCCTTCAGCTCAGGTCATATCTCAGGGTCCTGGGATCAAGCCCTGCATCAGGCTCTTTGCTCAGTGGGCAGCCTGCTTCCCCCTTTCTCTCTGCCTACATCTCTGACTACTTGTGATCTCTCTCTCTCTTTCTGTCGAATAAGTAAATAAAATATTTTTTTAAAAAAAACAAAAAACAAAAAAGAAAGACTGAGCTAGTATAAGGATCCAGAAGATATGTGACTAACTCTGTCTGGAGAAATAAAGAAAGGTTTTACAAGAGAAGGTGGTATTTGCAGATGCTATTGAAGCAGGAGTAGAAATGTGTTCAAAACAAAACAAAACAAAAAGATAAAGACTTTTCAAATATAGCCAAAAGTCAGAATCTACTACTTGCTTTTTCACTGAAAAAGAAACAATGCAGAAGAAGATTTTCTTCAATAAATATTTTTATTTGGGACCATGGTACCACTCCATGATGAGAACATTTTTTTTTAAAGAACCAAAAAAAAAAAAAAAAAAAAACCCAGAAAACTGCCCCCTCCCCAAAATGGAAAGCATTTCCATATTAGAAGATCTAAAAGAATTCACTGGAGGTAAGTTTTAAAGAAAGAAAGATGACAGCCTGACTGAGTGATCTCACCAAGTTTCTTTCTCATCCTCTTAAATAACCACATGTAACCTTTCAAGAAAGCAGTTTACTATTAACATCAAAGAAAATTTCTCCTTGAAGCAAGATGAGATGAATCAAGCAAGATTGGAAACTGGTCAAGATAAATATTTTAAGGCAACATGAAAATATTTAGGACATTTGTG
>NW_026747368.1:0-1107 GCF_022355385.1 Mustela nigripes
ACGCTGAGGGACATCGCTCCAGAGGCTAAACCGGGGCGAAGCCCACGCGGGGTCAGCGTGGCCTCAGGTCCCGCAGGGTCACAGAAGGATCGGGGGTGTCTGAGTGTCGAGAGCTTGTGGGTATTGGAACGGGAAAGCCAGCTACAGAGACAGAGCCGACAGTAAGCTCACAGCTCGGTGTTACCTTGAACCGGTCGCAGGCTCGGTGAGCTCGGAGTGCGGCCGGAGGTCAGGAAGAAGGGAGTGACTGGGCGCTGTTCTCTGAGGGCACCCTAAGGAGTGGGGCCCCGGGCTCTCGGCTCCTCCGGGCCGGAGACCAGGAGGCCGCCATTTGTATTCCCATCCTCCGGGACTCTACGGAAAGCGCTCAGAGAACAAAAGCTCCTGAAAGCAAAGCCGAGCAGATTACTCACCCCGGCCCCTGGTAAGGACAGTGCAATTCCATCTGGGGCAAAGACACTTGAGAATCACTACACCAGGCCCTTCCCCCAGAAGATCAACAAGAAATCAGTTAAGACCAAGTTCACCTACCAAGGAGTAGGGTTTCAGTACCAAGGAGAGCAGCAGAATTCCAGAGGAGGAGAAAACAAAGCAGGGAACTCATGGCTTTCTCCCTGTGATTTTTGTAGTCTGGCAGTTAATTTAATGTTTTTCTTTTTCATTTTTTTTCTCTTCTTCAGCTAAAAAAATTTTTTTTAACTTTTACCTTTCTTTTTTAACATATATTAACTAGTTTTTCTAATATATATATTTTTTCTTTTTTATATTTTCTTTATTCATTTTCTTGTTTTAAATTCTTTACTTTTTCTTTCTTTTTTTTTTCTTTTATTTTCTTTCTTTATTTTTGAACCTCTTTTTATCCCCTTTATCCCCCCTCACGATTTGGGAATCTCCTCTGATTTGACTAAAGCATATTTTCCTGGGGTTGTTGCCACCCTTTTAGTATTTTACTTGCTCCTTCATATACTCTTATCTGGACAAAATGACAAGGCAGAAAAATTCAACACAAAAAAAAGAACAAGAGGCAGTACCGAAGGCTAAGGACCTAATCAATACAGACATTGGTAATATGTCAGATCTAGAGTTCAGAATGACAATTCTCAAGGT
>NW_026747368.1:1207-2117 GCF_022355385.1 Mustela nigripes
AAGCATATTTTCCTGGGGTTGTTGCACCCTTTTAGTATTTTACTTGCTCCTTCATATACTCTTATCTGGACAAAATGACAAGGCAGAAAAATTCAACACAAAAAAAAGAACAAGAGGCAGTACCGAAGGCTAAGGACCTAATCAATACAGACATTGGTAATATGTCAGATCTAGAGTTCAGAATGACAATTCTCAAGGTTCTAGCCGGGCTCAAAAAAGGCATGGAAGATATTAGAGAAACCCTCTAGGGAGATATAAAAGCCCTTTCTGGAGAAATAAAAAAACTAAACTCTAAACAAGTTGAAATCAAAAAAGCTATTAATGAGGTGCAATCAAAACTGGAGGCTCTCACTGCTAGGATAAATGAGGCAGAAGAAAGAATTAGTGATATAGAAGACCAAATGACACAGAATAAATAAGCTGAGCAAAAGAGGGACAAACAGCTACTGGACCACGAGTGGAGAATTAAGAGAGATAAGTGACAGCATAAGATGAAACAACATTAGAATAATTGGGATTCCAGAAGAAGAAGAAAGAGAGAGGGGAGCAGAAGGTATACTGGAGAGAATTCTTGGGGAGAATTTCCCCAATATGGCAAAGGAAACAGGCATCAAAATTCAGGAGGTTCAGGGAACACCCCTCAAAATCAATAAGAATAGGCCCACACCCCGTCACCTAATAGTAAAATTTACAAGTCTTAGTGACAAAGAGAAAATCCTGAAAGCAGCCCGGGAAAAAAAATCTGTAAAATACAATGGCAAAAATATTAGATTGGCAGCTGACTTATCCACAGAGACCTGGCAGGCCAGAAAGAGCTGGCATGATATTTTCAGAGCACTAAACGAGAAAAACATGCAGCCAAGAATACTATATCCAGCTAGGCTATCATTGAAAAGAGAAGGAGAGATTA
>NW_026747369.1:0-2117 GCF_022355385.1 Mustela nigripes
AAAAATTATCATGAAAGATTACCACCTAGGGGCGCCTGGGTGGCTCAATGTGTTAAAGCCTCTGCCTTCGGCTCAGGTCATGATCCCAGGGTCCTGGGAATGAGCCTCACCATGGGGCTCTCTGCTCAGCAGGGAGCCTGCTTTCCCCTCTCTCTTTGCCTGGCTGCCTCTCTGCCCATTTGTGATCTCTGTCAAATAAATAAAAAAAAATCTTAAAAAAAAAAAAGATTACCACCTAAAATACATAAGAATTCTTACAAAACTCCATAGCCTGAAAGAACTTAAAAAGCTAGATTTATGAAAGTCAAAAAAATTCAACAACCAGAAAAATGGAAATTAAAGTTTTCACCCCTTAGTGTACAAATACTTTTTATATCTGGAGAGAAGAGAGGGAAAGTAGTCTTCTTTTTTTTTTTTTTCCATTTGTATATATTTATTTTATTAATTTTTTAATTTTTTATAAACATATATTTTTATCCCCAGGGGTACAGGTCTGTGAATCACCAGGTTTGCACACTTCACAGCACTCACCAAAGCACATACCCTCCCCAATGTCCATAAGGGGTGGGAAAGTAGTCTTCTAATGAATAAGTTTACCTAGAAAAATTAGAAATGCTCATATCCTGTAACTCAAAAGCAGTAATTCTTAAACTTGATGTGTATGAGCCTGCCATCAGGCTCTCTGCTCAGCGGGGAGCCTGCCTCCTTCTCTTTCTGCCTGCATCTCTGCCTATTTGTGATCTCTGTCTGTCAAATAAATAAATAAAATCTTTAAAAAATAATTCTTGCCCCCAAATTTTTCTTCCAGAAGGTCTGGGAACATACATAAAAATCTGCATTTCTGACAAGTTTCAAGGTGATACTGCCATTTCTGGTCAAAGAACTTAACTTTGAGAAGCACTGCTCCAGAGTCTCGAGACACACTTGCATCTATGCAGAGAGAACAAGTATATTCACAGCAGCATTTATATTAATGAAAAGTGGAAATTACCTAAATGCCTATCAATAAAATATCGTATTTAGAATATAGTGTACCATACAGTGTGAAAAATAGAGCATTAAAAGGGCTAAACTACATGTGAATAGATCCCAAATTACTGGTCAATTGAGGGGGAAAATGTCCATTGCATATTCATGAAGATAATTTATACATTTCTAGAAGTATTCAAAACAATGAACAGTACTATTCAACTCTCTACCTATCTTTTCAATGTTTGCGTATTGATATGATGATAAAGCTAGTAGACAAAGGATAAAAAATTGGAACCGAACCACATGGCTCAATGAGGAAGACTCCACGAGCGAGCCATCAGAAGACTGATACTAGAAGACTTGATCCAGGAGCTGCAGTAGAGTAATGCAGCAGTTCTTCGAGGAAAGCAATTACAATTAAATCTTTGGCCACCTTTACCTGGGTAGATCCCAATAGCAGAGGAGAAAGACCAGGACAGAATTCTATGGGAAGAATTTGACTGGGAAGCTCAGACATACTTACCAGAGAATTTACCTCTGAACCACTGGCTGTGCAACTTAAATACATAAGCTGGCTAAAGTCCTCAGGGAGAGTTTTTCTAACAGGCATGCAGGCCATTCATTCCTCTGAACATACCAGCTTTTATAGCAGGACCAAATAAGACCATTATAAATGCACTACTTTAACTATCTCCTGGACCCTATTACTCTCAGTGAGGAATGGCTTTAGGCACTCCTTTCAGGGCTGTCACTGGAAGGTTACCCACTATGTGTCCCCATGTTAAGACCAAAAATTATACCTTTCAAGAACTTTTTGTGTTTAAAAAAAAAAAAAGAAAGAAAGGGTCTGTCTGTATCCAAATACAGTGTCTTCCTTTTTCCGTGGTTATCAGAAACAGCAGAGACGTATTTGTGGATTACCTTAGAAACTCTAAGATACATAATGATCAGTATGTATCTATAAGCCAACCTGGCCTTGCTCCTGATGTTACTTTATATTTTTCTGTAAAGTTAGATTTTTATCAATTACTAATTTTCCCCATCTTAACATATGGACTCCTACAAATCTCACAAAGTCCACTATTAAAAAAAAAAAAAGTGGGGAATGAACAAATAACTTACCTGGGACTTGTTCATTTTCCGCT
>NW_026747370.1:0-2116 GCF_022355385.1 Mustela nigripes
GCTTTGGGTATTTGTGCATGGAAAATCCCACCAAGGGTTAGGATTTGGGAATAGGGGAGTACAAGGCCTGCAATGTGGGTCCTGGAGGTCCTGCAACTGAGAGCACTTGTTTTAAAGCATGCTCAAGTTGAGGGTCACAATGCCTGCTTGTGCCCAGGCAGCCCTCAGGAGTGGGTGTGGTCTCATTGCCCATGCAGCTGGATCCCATTCTGAGGGTTGGACACCCATCCAAAAGCCAGGATTCCTGTCATAGGGAAGGAGTTCTCTATTGTGCTTCAGGCTCCCCCATTGGTAGGGATTCCAGCAAAGGTCTAGAGGACAGATGCCTGAATACCATGGATGACGGTCAGTAGAGATGATGGAATGGGCCATCACCGGTCTCACATGCTGGCTATGGGCCCCGCCCTCTGGGTAGCTGACATAAGGTCGGGGCTCAGACTCTGGCCACAGCACTAGTGGCCAGGGCAAACTGTATATCAGGGTTCCCTCGTGGGCCGAGTGGATTGATCCTCATGTGCAGTTTCTGGGCAGACTGACCAGGTCCTTCTTCTTTCTATGGGGAATGCAGAATGCTGCGTTGTGACTCCAGAAGTCCCTATCAAGAGATGTTGCATAGGTTGAGGATGGATTTGTAATCCGAAGCTGAGGTATATTCATTGCCAGTCAAAAGGCAGGTCCAGTGTGCAGCTGCTGATGCCAATATCAGCACCTGAGTATGGGTGGATGTCAGATGTTTGCTCAGGCTGGAGTTTGTGTCAATGATGACCGACAAATGGAGGGGTGGCATCAAGAGTCCACAGAGGGTTTCCCATCTTGGGGCTTGTGAGATGATCCAAATAGCAAAGTTTCTTTCTACCAGACAGGAAGAGTCTCGTTTGTTTTCTCTGGTTTCTCCATGTGGAAAGTTTGTGTAGCAGAGAAATCCTGCATGGATGCCTAGAAAGCACCCCTTCATTGACCATTGGAGCTTAGGAACATGGCAGGTTCATTCTGGTGGCTCTGGCGCATAGTATCAAGGTCTTCAGTTGACATGGAGTCTCATGAAGATGGGTCACAATGCTGGTTTGTTACCAGGGAGATCATAGAATGTGCTGGTTGCTAAAGGGCTGTGTAGGATTCATCTATCCTGAGGGTTTGACACAGGTCCAAGAGCATGACTTCCTTCTGGGTCCATGAGATATTCTGTTCTGTGGCTCAGGGACCACATGTTGTATCATAAGTTGTTATTCCAGAACAGGCCTCTGAAAACAGATACCTGAAAACCTAATCTAGTGTTCCAATGAAGTCCTTGGGGCATGTTAGGTTCAATCTTCTGACTCAGGAACATTGACTTTGGTGTCTGCCTGGATGGATGTTATCAGGGTTTTTAAGACTGCAAATTTGAGTCTAGAGTGGCCTCCAATATTGAGGTGCTCTCAGAGGCCTTGCAGGTTTCTCCTAATCTAGATATTTTGGGCAACAGTGAAGGGCACAGATTCCTTCAGAAAGGCAGGCATAGTTCTTAGGTGTGTGGCTCCAGATACCACTACCCAGAGGGCATGTGAGCCATGGTTTTAGGAGAGAAGTCTGCATACACAAACTCGGGTTAGCGTTAGTGGCGATGTGATCGCAGGCCCAATGCATGGACTTGGAAGGCAACTGGTCAGGAATTGTAAATTAGATGACTGAAAGGGGTTAGCATAGGGTTTTGTATCTGTATTATGTGTCCAGGAAGGCTATGGTATGCAGGTTTGGTCTAATGGGTCCATGGAGGTTTTTCCTCTCTAAGCTACCTGGCGGCTCCCAAAAGTTTGTGGCTTTCTCAGGGAAGGGAAGAGTGTTGTTTTCCATCTTGGAGGTTCCCCAAAATAGGGAATTCCAGAGACTGGCTCTGGGTCTAGACTCCTGGATAATCCCACTAAGTGTTAGGATTTGGGCCAAGTGGCATACCTGGCCTGCAATGCAGGATACTTTGGGGTCAACTGAGAGGACTTGTTTGAAAGCATGATCAGGCTGAGGTTCACATTGCCTGCTTGTGCCCATGGTGCCTCTCACGACTGGGCGTAATCTCCTTGGCCATGTAGCCAGCACCCAATTTGAGGTTGGACACCCATCCCAACAGCCAGGATCCTGCCAT
>NW_026747371.1:0-2116 GCF_022355385.1 Mustela nigripes
TTCGAGTGCCGCGTAGGTTCTTATCTGAAGAACTCTTCAGGATATGAAGAATGAGCGAGTCTGAGGTGCGTGCTCAGGCTTTTGTCTCTGGATTTTGTATCAGCGATGTCCGTGGAATGTTGGGAAGGCCTCATGGGCCATGGACGAATCTCGCTCTCTGTGGATTTGGCCCGATCCCAATTGTTTTTCGTCAATCTGTGGGATGGCAGGACTCCTTTCAGGTTTGTTACCTCAGGTTTCCCACCAAAAGAGGAAATCCAAAGCAGAGCCCTGGGGAAGAGTGAAGGGACTTCCCGAACTATTGTTAAATTTGGGGCCTAGGGGAATGGCAAGCACCATGTGCTGTCTCTAGATACAGCCACTGAGAGTTCTTACCTGAGGACTGGGCTCAGGCTGAATGTCACAATGTGTGTTTGTGACCATTGTGGCCCGCAAGCACGGGCGGGGCCTCATGGGCCACACTGGTTTCAACATACCATCCACAAGGTTTCTTGCCATAGGGAAAGAGTTCTGATTTCTGCATCGTTTTCAAACCCGGGAAGTGATTGGAGATAAGGTCTAGGTTCTGAAACCTGAAAACCGAGGTTGAGAAGAGATGACGATCTAAGCCATGGCGGGTCCGATGTGCTCAGTGTGCTGCCAGCTGTCCGGGTGGGGCCAGGAGGCCCAGGCTCAGGCTGTGTGAGAAAGGGCATTAGTGTCCATGTTAGCCTATATATATGGGGTATACCCGAATGCCGTGCAGGTTGATCTTCATTGGTGGTTTCTGGGTAGCCCCAGAGGGCAATGTTTTTCTTCTGGAGGGCAGACAGAGTGCTGTATTGTAGTTCTGGATTGCCAATCTGGAGGGCTTGTGTGCCAGTAGTCTGAGGACGGAAGTCTGAGAACCCAAGCTAGGCCTAGGTTTCTGAGTGAGGATATGGCAGCCACAATCTCCAGACCTCAATCGAGATCTCGTGCATCTGAAGTCAGGGCGAGGATCAGACGATCCCTCAGGTTGGACATTCTGTCCCTGATGGCCCCTTCTTGAAGGGGGGCTGGATCACGAGGCCATGGGGTTTTTCCCACGATGGGAGTTGTGAGAAGCTCACAACTGCAAAGATTCTTCTGCAGGACAATTAAGACCTGTTGGTTGTCTCCAGGATTTGTTTGGGACCAGGGTTCTAAGGATGGATGGCTGGGTAGCCCACCTCGCATTCCAATTGTCTCCAAGCAACAAGACAGGTTAGATCTGCTGGAACTGGGGGATCAACCGAGGAGGCTGTGTTGAAATGGACTCTCCCTTGGATGTGTCCTAATATGATTTTGTGTCTATGGAGACCTTGGAATGAAGCGGTGGCACTGGGGCCCTGAAGGGTTCTCCTAAAGAGAGGCTTCCACAGAGCTCCAACGTGCAAGTTTCCCATGTGTAGATGAGATTTGTTCTGATGGGTGAGTCAAGAAACAGGCATATGATGTTATTGAAATCCAGGCCTCTGAAGAGAGATGCCTGGAAGCCAAACCAATGGATCCGATAGGTGCCTAGGGGCCTGTTCGTTCCTTTTTACCTCTGGGGACATCAGTCTACGGGTCTGAGTGCATGTATTTGCTCAGATGGGCCCAGATTGCCCCTGTTTGTCCTGGGATGCCCCAAATATTGGGATGGCCTCAGGGACCTTGGAGGTTGATCCTCTTAGTAGGGTTGCGGCCAGTGGAATGGGCACATACAATTCCCTTGGAGAGGGCAAGCACAGTCGTCAGGTTTGGCTCCAGGGACCTGAGCCTTTAGGGTGTGTAGGCCAGGGCTCTTTGGACAGTTGTCTGAAAACACAAACTCGGCTTATGTTTCAGGTCATAGGTATGGCAGGACTGATCTACAGATCATGAGGAGAACACTTCGAGATATGAAAAAAGGCGAATGTGAGGCTCTTGCTCAAGTATTTATCTCTGGATATCGTGTCACTCATGGTCGTGAAATTTCCGAGTGACTTCATGGGAAATGGACGAGTCTTACTCCCTCGGGGTTTGGCTCCGTCCAAAGACATGGGGGTCATTCTGTGGGATGGAAGAAGTCCGTTCTTCTGTTGTTTTTGATTTGTTTTGTTTTGTTTTTCAACCTCAGGTGTCCCACCAAATG
>NW_026747372.1:0-2116 GCF_022355385.1 Mustela nigripes
GGCTAAATGCCCCAATCAAAAGACTCAGGGTATCAGAATGGATAAAAAAACAAAACCCATCTATATGTTGCCTACAATAAATTCATTTTAAACCTGAAGATACCTCCAGATTTAAAGTGAGGGGGTGGAAAAGAATTTACCACGCTAATGGACATCAGAAGAAAGCAGGAGTAGCAATCCTTATATCAGATCAATTAGATTTTAAGCCTAAGAGTATAATAATAAATGAGGAAGGATACTATGTCATACTCAAAGGATCTGTCCAAGAAGAAGATCTAACAATTTTAAATATCTATGCCCCTAACATGGGAGCAGACAAATACATAAACCAATTAATAACAAAATCAAAGAAACACATCAACAATAATACAATAATAGTAGGGGACTTTAACACTCCCCTCGCTGAAATGGACAGATCATCCAAGCAAAAGATCAACAAGGAAATAAAGGCCTTAAATGACACACAGGACCAGATGGACATCACAGCTATATTCAGAACATTTCATCCCAAGCAACAGAATACACATTCTTCTCTAGTGCACATGGAACATTCTCCAGAATAGATCACATCCTCGGTTCTAAATCAGGTCTCAACCAGTATCAAAAGATTGGGATCTTTGAAAAATACCAGTGGAATTTTGATTGGAATGGCATTAAAAGTATAGATTGCTCTAGGCAGTATAGACATTTTAACAATGTTTCTTCTTTCGATCCAAGAGCATGGAATGGTCTTCCATCTTTTCGTGTCTTCTTCAATTTCTTTCATGAGTGTTCTGTAGTTCCTCAAGTACAGATCCTTTACCTCTTTGGTTAGGTTTATTCCCATGTATCTTATGGTTCTTGGTGCTATGGTAAATGGAATCGATTCTCTAATTTCCCTTTCCATATTTTCATTGTTACTGTATAAGAAAGCCACTGATTTCTGTACATTGACTTTGTATCCTGCCACGTTGCTGAATTGCTGTATGAGTTCTAGTAGTTTGGGGGTGGAGTCTTTTGGTTTTTCCGTATAAAGAATCATGTCATCTGCGAAGACAGAGAGTTTGACTTCTTCATTGCCAATTTGGATACCTTTTATTTCTCTTTGTTATCTGATTGCTGTTGCTAGGACTTCTAATACTATGTTGAACAAGAATGGTGAGAGTGAGCATCCTTGTTGTGTTCCTGATCTCAACGGGAAGGCTGCAAGCTTTTTCCCACTGAGGATGATATTTGCTGTGGGTCTTTCATAGATAGATTTTATGAAGTTCAGGAATGTTCCCTCTATCCCTATACTTCGAAGCGTTTTAATCAGGAACGAATGCTGGATTTTGTCAAATGTTTTTTCTGCATCGATTGAGAGAACCATGTGGTTCTTCTCTCTTCTCATATTAATTTGTTTTATCACATTGATTGATTTGCGAATGTTGAACCATCCTTGTAGCCCAGGGATGAATCCCACCTGGTCATGGTGGATAATCTTTTTAATGTGCTGTTGGATCCTGTTTGCTAGGAGCAAATAATCCAAAAAATTTGTATGGAATCAGAAGAGACCCCGAATCACTAAGGAAATGTTGAAATACAAAAATAAAACTGGGGGCATCACATGACCTGATTTCAAGCTTTATTACAAAGCTGTGATCACCAAGACAGCAAGGTACTGGCATAAAAACAGACATATAGACCAGTGGAACAGAGTAGAGAGCCAAGATATGGACCCTCAACTCTATGGGCAAATAATCTTCGACAAAGCAGAAAAAAATATACAGTGGATAAAAGTCTCTTCAATAAATGGTCCTGGGAAAACTGGGCAGCTATATGTAGAAGAATGAAACTCGACCATTCTCTTACACCATATACAAAGATAAACTCAAAATGGATAAAAGACCTCAACATGAGACAGGAATCCATCAGAATCCTAGAGGAGAACATAGGGAGTAATCTCTTCGATATCAGCCACAGCAACTTCTTTCAAGATATGTCTCCAAAGGCAAAGGAAACAAAAGCAAAAATAAACTCTTGGGACTTCATCAAAATCAAAAGCTTCTGCACAGCAAGGGAAACAGTCAAAAAAACAAAGAGGCAACCCACGGAATGGGAGAAGATATTTGCAAATGACTGTACAGACAAAAGGTTG
>NW_026747373.1:0-2116 GCF_022355385.1 Mustela nigripes
TTTCAAGGCATCAATGAAGGGGTCCAGGAAGTAGTTCTGAACATAGGAAGTATGGAGCCCTGTCATGCCCTTATTAACAGCCACTGTTTCCAAGGCTGACTGTGTACTATAGATGAAAGTACTGCTTCCATAGGTTTCCTTTGAGTTGTAGTTATTTCTGTGCCTAATTAAGATACATTTCATGTTTTTACTTGTTTTTTATTTTTTACATGTTTCTCAATAACTAATGCATATAGTTATAAAGGTGTAGAAACAAATACAGATATGGATACATATAACCACTGTCTGTAGAAATTTACTTGTCCTCTGAAAAACAATCTGAGGGTTATGAAGGGGCGGGGAGTGGGAGGTTGGGGGAGCCTGGTGGCGGGTATTATGGAGGGCATGTACTGCACGGAGCACTGGGTGTAGCGCATAAACAATGAATTCTGTTACACTGAAAAGATATTAAATTAAAAAAATGAAAAACAAAAACAAAAATAACCAAAACATATAAATAAATAAAAAAAATTTACTTGTCTTTTAAGAAGAATTGTTAGCACTTTTACGTCAAATTAACCTGCTAGTCATTGATTTTTTGGGTACTCAAAATTGTGAGAATTTACATTTTATAATTCAGCTTAGGCATTAAGAGGCAAACATTTGTCATAGCTTCCTTTTTTTCACTTAAAGATATTTTTGTTGTTTATAATTGTGAAAGGTGAAATAAAATGGAGTCATTGATGTCAAGGGGTTTTAAAATGCATCTGGGAGGCCATTAAGGAGGTGGGCTATATGCTTGTCCTCATCAGGTAGAACCATGAACTCCTGAACCGGGCCTAATCCCAAATACCTCAAGGACTCTGCAAGAATATATACAACTTGCTGCAGTAATGGACTTTTGCTTAGTGATGGCCTTAGGGACCAGTTATGTTTATCCAAGATTAGTTTTCTGCTGCTAACACCAATTGATGTTTTTGTGGACAACTTACACAAGCATTCCCTTTTTATCTTTAAAACCCCTGATTTTTGCTTCCTAGTAGGACATTGTTGCCCAGCTCTGGTACCTGAATTATAATTCTTTGATCCCAAATACACACTTTTGCTTGAGTATTGCTTCCTGACAATTGTATGTTGACAGTAATGTTCATATTTTATTTAATGCACTAGTCACATATTCCTTCTAAAGTGTAAGGCATTTAAGGGCAAGAAACCTGTAGGTTTTCTATTCTGTCTCCAGTTCCTGAAATGGTCCCTGGCATCAAAAATGCTCTTAAAAGCTAGAACTGGAAAATGCAATACACAATTACTCTATCCAAAATATACAATTAACTCATTGGTTCTGCTTATTTTGTCTGCATTTTTGTAAAGGCTTGTTAAGATGTGAAGCATTCTTTTGTTCCTAGAAATGTATCACATTTTCTTTTTAAGAGAGCTTTGCTTGGGTGGCTCAGTTGGTTGGAGGTCTGCCTTGGGCTCTGGTCATGACAGACCTGGGATCAAGCCCTAGTTAGGCTCACTGCTCAGCAGGGAGTCTGCTTCTCCCTCTCTTCTCCCTCTACTCCTCCCCTGATTTGTGCACTCTCTCTCTCTCTTAAAATAATAAATAAAATTTTTTTTTGAAAAGAAAGTTTTCTGAAATAGACTCTTTGCTAGAAAGAAATGACATAAAAATCTAAAGATATATACTTAGGAACTAAAGATATTTTTATGAAAATGTGGTTCCCTACTTTAGCAAATACTATTACTTCGTTGAGAATAATGCAATTCTTCTGACTGAGTCTTTGACAGCTTGTTTTACTTGCTTGTTTCTCAAGGTATAAATGAAGGGGTTCAGCATAGGAGCAATGGATGTAGTAAGGACTGCCACACCCTTATCAATGGCCACTGATTCCTTTGCTGAAGGCTTAACATAGATGAAAATACAGCTTCCATAGGTGATGGAGACTACAATCATGTGGGAAGAACATGTAGAAAATGCCTTTTTTCTTTGCTGGGGAGAAGAGAATCGTAGAATAGCCTTGATGATGTATATGTAGGATAGAAGTACACATATGAGGGTCATAATGAAGGTCAACACAGCACAGACGATGACCATCTGCTCTATAAGCCATGTTTCTGAGCATGATATTTTTAG
>NW_026747374.1:0-2116 GCF_022355385.1 Mustela nigripes
AGAAATTTGTAGAAGCAAATAGCTTCTATTAATTAGATGGATTATAGGCATGACTTTTAATGAATACAAAGGACTGGTATCTATAATCCCTTTCTAAGTGAGAACAAAGGTTGTGTTAATGTTACTTTCTTGACCTGGACTGCTTTTTCCTGCCACTCTCATAATTCTTTCTGGTCCTTATGATACTTATGTTCCAAACAATATTTTGTTCTTGGGGTTTTGCAAACATCTTTCCCTTGTTCTCTCTTGCATCCTCCGCATTCAGACTTTTGGCCTAACCTCTCCACAAAAGCTCTTTCTTCCCTATGGACCTTTGGTTGCTCCAGCACCACTTCCTGAAAAAGAATATCTTTATTCTACTGAATTGCCTTTGTACCTTTGTCAAAACACAGCTGGACAGATTTAGGTGGGTCTATTGTTGGGTTCTCTGTTCTGTTGCACTGACCGCAGCCCCTCTCCCTCTACCAAGACTACACTATGTAATTAGTCTAGATATATATATTAGCTCCTCCATAAGGGTAGAGTGATTTTTCTCACTTTACTCTCCTTTTACAAGATTTTTTTTTTAGTTACTGTAGTGCCTTCTCATATATATTTTATATGAATTCTAATGCCTTTTCATAGAAACATAATCAGAAACTTGTTTTTCTCTGCAAAAGAAAACCATCTTACTGGCATCTTAGTAGAAGTTGTTTTAAGCTTATAAATAATGTGGGAGAGAATTGGCACTATGTTGAGTCTTTCAACCTATTAACATAATGTTTCTCCATTTATTTAGGCCTTTTCTTTCTTTTAACAGCATTTCATATTTTTCAACATGCATATCTTATACATGTTTTATTAAGGGTGTACCTGGCTATTCCATTTTTGTATAATGATTATAAATGGTATTTTGTTTTTTAATTTGATTTTCACATGTTTATTTTTAGTATATAGAAATGAATCTAATGTTGGTGTATTGGTCTTGGATGCTGTGACCTAACCAACCTCATGTATTCATTCTAGGATTTGTTTTTTAGAGATTCTTTTGGATTTTTCATACAGACATTGAAGTCATCTATAAATAGAAGTAGTACTTTGCTTCTTCCTTTCTAATATGTAGGCTTTTAATTTTTATTACCTTAATGCAATGACTAGAAATGTCAGTACTGTGTCAAATGAAAATGATGAGAGCAAGCATCGTTACTGTGTTCCTAGTCTTAGAAAGAAAGGACTCAGTCTTTTGTCATTAAGGAGTAGGCTATCATTAGACTCTTCAGAAAATGAAGATGATTTCTCTCTATTCCTAATTTGTGGAGAGTTGTTCATTATAATATATTTTGAATTTTGTCATATGTTTCATCCACATTAATTCACATGTACATATGATTTCCCTTCTTTAGCCTGAAAATTAATTTATTTGGTCTTTGTCTGCCATAAAATAATTTTATATCACCTTATTTTTGAAAACATGTCTACTGGCTATACATTGAATGTTTCTTGCCTTAGGTGAAATTCCCTGCCACTGCCTTTGGGCTTCTACTATTTCTGAGTAGAAGACAGACATCTTTTTTTTTTTTTTTTAAGATTTTATATTTATTTGTTTATTTGACAGAGAGTCCCAGTAAGAGAGGGAACACAAGCAGGGGGAGTTGGAGAGGGAGAAGCAAGCTTCCTTCTGATCAGGGAGCCCAATGTGGGGCTTGATCCCAGGACCCTGGGATCATGACCTGAGCTGAAGGCAGACACTTAACTAAGCCACCCAGGTTCCCCTAGACATCTTTATTTTTGTTTTCCTGAATGTCATGTGTCAAATTGCTTGGTTGATTTATAGATTTTCATTTTATCTTAGGTCTTCAACAGTTTGTCTCTGATGTGTCTAAGTAGTATTTCTCCTGTTTGGAGTTTATTGCTGTTCTTAGATCTGTGGGTTTATTTTCTTCATCATTTAAAACAAAACAAAACAAAACAAAAAGTTATATCTCTATCCCTCTTACATCTCCTACTAGGACTTCAATTGCAAGTATGTTAGACCATTTAATACTCTCCTACAAGTCTCAGATGGTCTGTTTGGTTCTTTAAAATCTATTTGGGTCTTTATATGTTAGTTCCTGATCCTTTCCTTTGTTGTGTCTGG
>NW_026747375.1:0-2115 GCF_022355385.1 Mustela nigripes
CAAAGACTAAAATGATAGATGAGGAAGGAGGCTACATCATGGTCCATGCAACAAGAAGATCTAACAATTTTAGATATCTATGCCCCTAACATGGGAGCAGCCAATTATATAAACCAATGAATAACAATATCAAAGAAACACATCAGCAATAATACAGTAAGAGTAGGGGACTTTAACACCGTCCCCTCACTGAAAAGTTCAGATCATCTAAGCAAAAGATCCACAAGGAAATTAGGGTTTTAAATGACACACTGGACCAGATGGACATCCCAGATATATTCAGAACATTCCATCCCAAAGCAACGGAATACACATTCTTCTCTAATGCCCATGGAACATTCTCCAGAATAGATCACATCACTCTATAGGTCACAAATTAGTTCTCAACCAGTACCAAAAGATTGGAATCATTCCCTGAATATTTTCAGACCACAGTGTTTTGAAACGAGAACTCAACCACAAGAGGAATGATGGAAAGAACTCAAATATACGGAGGCTAAAGAACATCCTACTAAAGAGTGAATGGAAATAGGGGCGCCTGGGTGACTCAGTGAGTTAGGGCCTCTGCCATCGGCTCATGTCATGATCCCAGAGTCCTGGGATCGAGCCCCACATCAGGCTTTCTGCTCCACAGGGAGCCTGCTTCCTCCTCTCTCTCTGCCTGCCTCTCTGCCTAGTTGTGATTTCTCTCTGTCAAATAAATAAAATATTTTTTTAAAAGAGTGAATGGAAATAAAAAGAAAAAAAGAAAAGAAAACACAACTGTTCAAAATCTTTGGGACACAGCAAAGGTGCTCCTGAGAAGAAAGTATATAGCAATACAAGCCTTTCTCAAGAAGCAAGAAAGGTTTCAAATACACAACCTAACCCTACACCTAAAGGAGCTGGATAAAGAACAGCAAAGGAAACCTAAACCCAGCTGGAGAAGAGAAATAATAAAGATCAGAGCAAAAAACCAATGAAATAGGAATCAAAAGAATAGCAGAACAAATTAGCAAAACTAGGAGCTTGTTCTTTGAAAAAATTAATAAGATTGATAAACCCCTGGCCAGACTTCTCAAAAAGAAAAGAGAAAGGACCCAAATTAATAAAGTTATGAATGAAAGAGGAGAGAGCACAACTAACACCAAGGAAATACAAACAATTATAAGAACATATTATGAGCGTCAATACACCAGCAAATCTGACAATCTGGAAGAAATGGATGCATTCCTAGAGATGTATAAACTACCAAAACTGAACTAGGAAGAAATTGAAAGCCTGAACAGACCCATGACCAGTAAGGAGATTGAAGTAGTCATCAAAAATCTTCAAACAAACAAGTGCCCAGGTTCAGGCGGCTTCCCAAGAGAATTCTACCAAATATTTAAAGAAGAATTAATACCTAGTCTCCCGACACTCTTCCAAAAAAATAGAAATGGAAGGAGAACTTCCAAATTCCTTTTATGAGGCCAGCATTTTCTTGATCCCCAAACCAGACAAAGACCCCTTCAAAAAGGAGAATTACCGACCAATATCCTTGATGAACACAGACGAGAAAATTCTCACCAAAATAGGAGCCAATAGGATCCAACAGTACATTAAAAGGATTATTCACCATGACCAAGTGGGATTTATTCCTGTGTTGCAAGCTTAGTTCAACATCTGCAAATCACTCAATGTGATACAATACATTAATAAAAGAAAGAATGAAAACCATGTGATATTCTTAATAGATGCTGAAAATGAAAAAGCATTTGACAATGTACAGCATCCATTCTTTCTTTTTTTTTAATGTGTGTGGGGATTCTCACTGATTTTTTTTAAAATTTATTTTCAGCATAACAGTATTCATTATTTTTTCACCACACCCAGTGCTCCATGCAATCTGTGCCCTCTGTAATACCCACCACCTGGTACCCCAAACTCCCATCCCCCCACCACTTCAAACCCCTCAGATTGTTTTTCAGAGTCCATAGTCTCTCATGACTCACCTTCCCCTCCAATTTCCCCCAACTCCCTTCTCCTCTCTAACTCCCCATGTCTTCCATGCTATTTGTTATGCTCCACAAAAGAAGCTTTTGATTTTGATGAATTTCAGACCAATATCACTGATGAATATGGATGCTAAGATTC
>NW_026747376.1:0-2115 GCF_022355385.1 Mustela nigripes
GTCACCTTAGACACAAAATCATATTAGGAAACATCCACGGGAGAGTCCATTTCAACTCAGCCTCCTCAGTTGCTCACCATTTCCAGCAGATCTAACCTGTCTTTTTGCTTGGAGACAATTGGAAGGCGAGGTGGGCTACCCAGCCATCCATACTTAGAACCCTGCTCAGAATTGTTGTCCTGGAGCCAACCAACAGGTCTCAATTGTCCTGCAGAAGAGTATTTGCAGTTGGGAGCTTCTCACAACTCCCATCGTGGGAAAACCCCCACGGCCTCGCGATCCGACCCCCCTTCAAGAAGGCGCCATCAGGGACTGAATGTCCAACCTGAGCGATCGTCTGATTCTCGCCCTGACTTCAGAAGCATGAGATCTAGATTCAGGTCTCTAGATTTTGCCTACCATATCCTCACCCAGAAACCTGGACGTGGCTTGGGTTCTATGACTTCCGTCATCAGACTACTGAACCACAAACCCTACAGTTTGGCAATGGAGAACTACAATGCAGCACTCTGCCTGCCTCCAGAAGAAAAACATTGCCCTCTGGGGCTACCCAGGAACCCAAATGATGATCAACCTGCACGCCGTTCGGCTGTACCCCAAATATATAGGCTGACCTGGGCACTAATGCCCTTTGTGACAAGGCCTGATCTTGGACCTCCTGGCCCCACCCAGACAGCAGGCCGCACACTGAGCACATCGGACCCACCATGGCCTTAGGTCGTCATCTCTTCTCAATCTCGGTTTTCAGGCTTCAGAACCTAGACCTTATCTCCAATCACGGCCTGGGATTGAAAATGATGCAGTAATCAGAACTCTTTCGCCATGGCAAGAAAACTTGTGGTTGGCATGTTGTCCAAGGTTCAGTGTACTTGAAACCAGTGTGGGCCATGAGGCCCCGCCCATGCTTGTGCGCCCCATTGGTAACAAACACACATTGTGACTTTCAGCCTGAGCCCAGTCCTCAGGTAAGGATCTCAGTGGCTGGATAGAGAGAAAGCATATTGGGCTTGCCCTGCCCCCAGGCCCCAATTTTTAACCATAGTTCGGGTTGTCCCTTCACTCTTCCCCAGGGCTCAGCTTTGGAATTCCTCTTTTGGTGGCACACCTGAGGTAACAAACCTGAAAGGTGTCCTCCCATCCCACCGATTGACGAAAAACAATTGGGATCAGGCCAAGTCCACAGAGAGCAAGATTCGTCCATGGCCCATGAGGCCACCCCAACATTCCACGGCCATCGCTGACACAAAATATAGTCTAACCTGGGCACTAATGCGCTGACACAAAATCCAAAGACAAAAGCCTGAGCATGCGCCTCAGATTCGCTCATTCTTCATATCCTGAAGAGTTCTTCAGTTAGGAACCTACACAATGCACCCAAAATATATAATCTAACCTGGGCACTAATGCACAGTTTGACAACCTGAGCCCGAACCTCGTGACCAACACCCAGACAGCTGACCGCACACTGAGCCCATCAGACCCGCCATGGCCTTAGGTCATCATCTCTTCCCTACCTCAGTTTTCAGGCTTCAGAACCTAGACCTTATCTCCAATCACTGCCCAGGGGTGACTGTGATGCTGAAATCAGAACTCTTCCTTACCCATGGCAAGAAACCTTGTGGATGGCCTGTTGTCCAACGATCAGTGTAGGAGAAACCAGCATTCACCCTGAGGCCCCGCCCATTATTGAGTGCGACGAGGGCATAAACACGCATTGTGACCCTCATATTGAGTCCTGTCCTCTAGTACGTCCTCTCAGTGGCTAGATCATTAGATATCATAATGGGCTTGTTATGTCCCTAGGCCTCAATTTTTAACCAGATTTCTCGTTGTCCAGTCGCCCGCCCCAAGGCTCTACTCTGGAATCCCTCATTTGGTGGGACACCTGAGGTTGAAAAACAAAACAAAACAAATCAACAACAACAGAACCACGGACTTCTTCCATTCCACAGAATGACCCCAAATTCTTTGGACTGGGCCAAAACCACAGAGAGGAAGACTCGTCCATTTCCCATGATGTCACCCGGAAATTTCACGACCATGAGTGACAAGATATCCAGAGACAAAAACTTGAGCAAGAGCCTCACACTCGCCCTTTTTTCATATCCCGAACAG
>NW_026747377.1:0-2115 GCF_022355385.1 Mustela nigripes
AGGATGTCCCATAAGGAACGACGCAAGAGCAGGATTCTAAGGGTTCTAAGGATCTCTAAGGAGAGATGCCTGGAAACCAATGCAATGGATCCGATAGGTGCATATGGGCCTGTTCGTTCCTTATTACCTCTGGGGACATCAGTCTACGGGTCTGAGTGCCGGTAGGTGCTCAGATGGGCCCAGATTGCCCCTGTTTGTCCTGGGATGCCACAAATATTTGGATGGCCTCAGGGACTTTGGAGGTTTATCCTATTAGTAGGGTTGTGGCCATTGGAATGGGCACATACAATTCCCTTGGAGAGGGTAAGCACAGTCTTCATGTTTGGCTCCAGGGGCCTGAGCTGGTAGGGTGTGTAGGCCAGGGCTGTTTGGACAGTTGCCTGAAAACACAAACTCGGTTTATATTTCGGGTCATAGGTATGGCAGGACTGATCTACAGACCATGAGGAGAACTCTTCAGTATATGAAAAATGGGCGAGAGTGAGGGTCTTGCTCAAGTTTTTGTCTTTGGATATCGTGTCACTCATGGTCCTGAAATTTCCGGGTTACTTCATGGGAAATGGACGAGTTTTTTCTCTGGGGGTTTGTCCCCGTCCAAAGTGTTTGGGGTCATTCTGTGGGATGGAAGACGTCCGTTTTTCTGTTGTAGTTGATTTGTTTTGTTTTGTTTTTCAACCTCAGGTTCCCACCAAATGAGGGATTCCAGAGAAGAGCCCTGGGGAGGGGCGACTGGACAACCAGAAATCTGGTTAAAAATTGGGGCCTAGGGACATGTCAAGCCAATTATGACATCTAATGTTCCAGCCACTTAGAGGACATACTAGAGGACAGGACTCACGCTGAGGGTCACAATGCGTGTTTATGCCCTCGTCGCACTCAAGAATGGGCGTGGCCTCAGTGTGAATGCTGGTTTCTCCTACACTGAACGTTGGACAACATACACCACAAGGTTTCTTGACATGGGTAAGTAAGAGTTCTGATTTCTGCATCACAGTCACCCCTGGGCAGTGATTGGAGATAATGTCTAGGTTCTGAAGCCTGAAAACTGAGTTAGGGAAGAGATGATGACCTAAGGCCATGGCGGGTCTGATGTGCTCAGTGTGCGGTCAGCTGTCTGGGTGTTGGTCATGAGGTCCGCACTCAGGTTGTTAAACAGTGCATTAGTGCCCAGGTTAGACTATACATTGTGGGTGCCTTCGAGTGCCGTGTAGGATCTTATCTGAAGAACTCTCAGGATATGAAGAATGAGCGAGTCTGAGGCGCGTGCTCAGGCTTTTGTCCCTGGATTGTGTATCAGCGATGGCCGTGGAATGTTGGGAGGGCTCATGGGCCATGGACAAATCTTGTTCTCTGTGGACTTCGCCCGATCCCAATTGTTTTTCGTGAATCTCTGGGATGGGAGGACTCCTTTCAGGTTTGTTATCTCAATTGTCCCACCAAAAGAGGAATTACAAAGCAGAGCCCTGGGAAGAGTGAAGGGAATACCCGAACTATGGTTAAAAATTGGGGCCTAGGAACATGGCAAGCCAAATATGCTGTCTCTCCATCCAGCCACTGAGAGGCCTTACCTGAAGACTGGGCTCAGGCTGCGGGTCACAATGTGTGTTTGTGACCAATGTGGCCCGCAAGCATGGGCGGGGCCTCATGGGCCACACCGGTTTAAACTACACTGAAATTTGGACAACATGCCAACCACAATTTTTCTTGACATGGGGAAAGAGTTTTGATTCCTACATCATTTTCAAAACCGGTTGCTGATTGGAGATAAGGTCTAGGTTGTGAAGCCGGAAACCGAGGTTGAGAAGAGATGACGACCTAAGGCCATGACGGGTCCGATGTGCTCAGTGTGCGGCTATCTGTCTGGTGGGGCCTGGAGTTCCAGGTTCAGGCTGTGTCAGAAAGGGCACTAGTGCCCACGTCAGCCTATATATTGGGGTACAGCCAAAAGGCATGCAGGTTGATCCATATTTGGGGTTTCTGGGTAGCCCCAGAGGGCAATGTTTTTCTTCTGGAGGGCACTCAGTGTCCTCCATTGTAGTTCTGGATTGCCAAACTGGAGGGCTTGTGGGCCAGTAGTCTGAGGATGGAAGTCTGAGAACCCAAGCTAGGCCTAGG
>NW_026747378.1:0-2114 GCF_022355385.1 Mustela nigripes
ACTTCACTTTTGGAAATGCAGTTCTTACCTTTCAGGCATACATTTTACATGACATTAGATATTTGATAATCCCAGTTTATGAGGGGAAAATTCAAGTTGGTCCTCAGGTCATTTAGTAACAATTTCATGAGAGTTTATAAGGATTTTAGAAGTATAGATCACATTATCATTATCATGAGGAATAGTCTCTTACCTGAAGGCATCATATATCATCATGTTTTTTCTGTATTTTATGTTGGGCGACTTTAAAAAGCTTGCTGGCCAGGGACAGTCTGCCTCTCTTAAAGATGGCCCAGGGTTGGTCCTGGAGTACATCTTTCAAATGCAAACCAACTAGTCCCAGCCCCAATCTCCTCCTCTTAACTCTCTCAGGGCAGCCTGGTACTTGGCTCTGACCTGTATCAACCAGACAACCCAAAATACCCCTTTGGCCCAGAGCTATAATGCACCATGAGGGAGGGTCCCAAGCCATGTCTGAACTTCAGAGATAAAGCAAGATCTGGTCACCTGTTGAATCTCTTAAATAGAACCCTTACCATAAAACTCTGTCTGGACAATTTCCCTGTCATTGGAGTTTAGTCTTTAATTTCCAGCATACAGCTGTAGTTGAGCTGGGATTGCTTCTCTGTCATGGGGG
Organism: Mustela nigripes; assembly: GCF_022355385.1. Classification (NCBI taxonomy): domain Eukaryota; kingdom Metazoa; phylum Chordata; class Mammalia; order Carnivora; family Mustelidae; genus Mustela; species Mustela nigripes. The sequence goes on from NW_026747378.1 coordinate 638, forward strand.
TAGATTGTTGTATGTGGGTAAATCCTTTTTAGACATCAGATTAAACCGTGGTCATTGTAGTGTTATTAATGTGGCAAAACTTCTCAGGGCTTCACATGCTGCATAGCTTTTTGAGATAGAAGAGATTAGTCAGTATCTACAACAAGCTTGATTTATGGCTCACTTTCTGTTACTTTCTGTTACTATTACTGCGTAACAAAATACCCAAAACTTCCTGGCTTAAAATGATTGTTTCTTGTAGGCAAAGTGAGTGGATTCTCTGCTTCCCTTTGGCATTAGCTAAAAAGTCTTGTTTGGCTGGCTAAATTCAGCCAGTGATGGGATAGGCCAGAAGGTCTAAGGAAACTTTGCTCACGTGTCTGGAATTAAATGGGGCTTTCTCCTCCTGGCTTGAGTTTCCTCCTAACTTTGTAATTTTAGACTAGTTGAACTTTCTGTGTGATGATTAGCTTCAAGAAGGAAAGTGGAGGGGCGCCCGGGTGGCTCAGTGGGTTAAGCCGCTGCCTTCGGCTCGGGTCGTGATCTCAGGGTCCTGGGATCAAGCCCCACATCAGGCTCTCTGCTCAGCGGGGAGCCTGCTTCCTCCTCTCTCTCTCTCTGCCTGCCTCTCTGCCTACTTGTGATCTCTGTCAAGTAAATAAATAAAATCTTAAAAAACAAAAAGAAGGAAAGTGGAAACTGCCATACTTCCTAAAGGTCTGGGACTTCTGCCATATGCTACTGAGTCAAAGCAAGTCACGAGGCCAGCGAAGATAGAAGAGGATGAGGAAAAAAAAAAAAAAGAAAGAAAGCAATATAGCTTTTTAGAATGGAATAAGAGAAGGAATTGATATTGTCTGATACTGTCTTTCTTTGACCACCATACTAACCGAAGATGGGCTATACTTCTAAATCAGCACAGGAACATAGTAGTGATAGAAGACTTGGGAGATGGATTCAGGGATTGGTGGGCTTTCAAAAACAGGAATGTTGAAGGACTGACTGGCTGGCTTTCAGTTGTAAACGTTTGGTCACTGGAGTGAGGATGTAGCTGACTTTCTGACTGTACGGAACATAGTCATAGTGAATGCTATTGACGATTGCCCTTCAGAATTGTGGAGCTTTTGGGCTGGCTGGCCCTCGTAAGCACGTGTGCTGATGAAAAACCCATCAGTTGATCTGGATCCGTTGTCTCTGATCCACTGACTCTTGTGGTTACTAATTCATGGATTAAAACTGTGGCCAAGAGGCAGGCAGTCTCTTCCCACCCTTCTAGACTTTGAAGGCCAGGAATATTTTATTCTCATCAGAGTATCTTTGAAGTCTTTTCATTAGTACAGACTTTATTTTTTTCAATTATTTTTATTAACATAATGTATTATTTGCCCCAGGGGTACAGGTCAATACAGACTTTATTCTTAATGACAGAGTTATTAGATTTTCCTCAAAAAGCAGTGATTTTTTAATTAACATATAATGTATTATTTGTTTCAGGGCA
>NW_026747379.1:0-2114 GCF_022355385.1 Mustela nigripes
AAATGTTGAAAATAGAGCTACCCTATGACCCAGCAATTGCACTACTGGGTATTTACCCTAAAGATACAAACGTAGTGGCACATGCACCCGAATGTTTATAGCAGCAATGTCCACAATAGCCAAACTATGGAAAGAACCTAGATGTCCATCAACAGATGAATGGATCAAGAAGAGGTGATATATATACACAATGGAATACTATGCAGCCATCAAAAGAAATGAAATCTTGCCATTTGTGACAACATGGATGGAACTAGAGGGTATCATGCTTAGCGAAATAAGTCAATTGGAGAAAGACAACTATCATATGATCTCCCTGATATGAGGAAGTGGAGATGCAATGTGGGGGGCTTTTAAGAATAAATGAAACAAGATGGGATCGTGAGGGAGACAAACCATAAGTGACTCTTAATCTCACAAAACAAACTGAGGGTTGCTGGGGGGGAGGGGTTTGGGAGGGGTATGGACATTGGGGAGGGTATGTGCTAAGGTGAGTGCTGTGAAGTGTGTAAACCTGGTGATTCACAGACCTGTACCCCTGGGGATAAAAATATATTATATGTTTATAAAAAAATTAAAAATTATTTTAAGAATTATAATAAAATTTTAAAAAATAATAAAAATTTTAAAAAACTTTATTCCAAAAAATATATATATTTAACTTGGAAGAGCTACACGATTCAATGAACCAATGTGTTCTGAATGAACAATGAATAATATTATGAAATCATGCATGGATAAAGATTAATAAAATATGCACAATGGACCAATATATTTTAGTGCAATACTGTACAAAAGAAAGTGCAGTTACCCAGTTTCAGGTTCCACAGGACAACCAACCTTTGAAAAACTTTGGTGAAGTTTTGGTATAGGATTAAAGAAAGATTTTACAATTAGCTGAACAAAGAATTAAATACTTCTCCCTTTTCTAAATATAAAGAAATAAGAGAAAAAACATTTTTTCTTTCAAAAGAAGAGGGGGGCAGCCACTGTCCTCCCCACAGTCACCTCACAGGCCATACCCTTCCTTCAAAGGATTCTGCTGTTGTCAGAGATCATTTGGAATTGTCCCTTCAGACAACCGTCTGAAATGCTTGTTTGCGGAACTTCACTGACTACCCACAAATCACTGTCAGAATTTTGAAGCCAATTCCCTTTGGAAGAAAAACACATTCCAATTTAGTCACTGTCATAGATGGCCAAAAACATCACAGTTCTTCACTCCTTCTTGTATGCCTTTTTTTGCCATATGACCTGCTTTGGCCAATGAGATGGCAGAAATAATGCACAGGCTTGAAATGGACTTGCACACTGAGGTTTCTTTCTCTTTATGCCTCTGCCATCACCCTCAAAGTATGTCCCCAGCTAGCCTGATGGAGGATGAAAGACAAATCAAACACATCTGAGTCCCCAAGATATCCAGATGAGGCCATTCTGGACCAGCTATCATGCAGCTGTTCCCTAGATATCTGAGCAAACTCAGACAAGATCAGCTGACTGCAGATACACAATCGAGACCTGCCAAGATCAGCCAAAACCACCCTAAGATCAGCTGAATCCCTGCAGAGTCATGAGCTAAATAATATTTGTTGTGGGTCCCTGAGGTTTTTCTGGTTGTTTTTTTTTTTTTGCAGCAGTACTGTGGCAACTGATAACTGACACAACTACCACCACACATACACTTCATTGAGCTGAGCTTGGATTGACCTTGGACTTTTCTAAAAAGCCAAACCTGTCCCTAAAGACAAAGAACTGCCTTAGAGACACTGAAATGAATACATAATGGGTTCTAAAGGCAGTCACATAAAAGAAACCCCCTAAAAGCATGGAGCAATAAGAGTGTTTTATGGAATAACTGTAGAGCCCTCAGGAGAATTACCTTTCAAAAAGCAATGTACATTTGGACACATAAATGTTGGCATATTTACTCCTTCACCTGTGATTCTATCTTATATTTGCTGAATATTTCCTAGTGTGGCTGCTGGAAGTGGTAATATTTTTTCTGTATGGGAGATGGTCCCATTTAGAAGTTATAGGAATTCAATTAATGGGCATTACCATTTCTAAGTATAGATTCTGTGTCTCTTTGGTTAGGTTTATTCCTAGGTATCTTA
>NW_026747380.1:0-2114 GCF_022355385.1 Mustela nigripes
TTTGTGATGAGTTGGTCTGAAGCACCACCATTTCTACCTAAGTTACTATAACGACCCCCCATCCAATCTCTTGGCGTCTGCCTATGACAGACAGGTTGGGAATGGAAAGAGCTACATAGTGGTGATGTAGCTCTGAACCAAATATTTTTACACCAGAAATGTTGTTATGTTTAGTGTGATGGTGCTGGTTTTAGTGAGAAGACTTGCCGAGATGCCAGAAAGCCTGTCCGAGGTAGATGCTCATTGGAAGGCTTCATGTCTTCATCTGCCTGTGAGGTGGCAACACTTGCTTCCTCACCTGTAAAGCTGAATAAACTCAAGAGACTCACTTAAAACAAGGTTACCATGGGTGAAGATGTTGTTCTTCTCCAGACATTTCCTCCTAAGCATAGAAGATTTAATTTACATGGATTATTTAATTTATATAGATTATTTAATTTACTTGGATAATTTAATATACTCCTCGCATTAATCCAGTAAGGAAATGGAGGCTTCAAGTAAGTTGTCTCAGCTAGACAGCCAAGTAAGTGGGATGTAAGACTGTGTAACCTCAGCAGGTGTTCAGATGTGGGGTCATGTCTCCCCTGCAGAGAGGCCTTACCTTACCTTCCAACTCACTTCCTGTCACATATCATTGTTAGCTTCCTCTTCTATTGTTTCCTGAGATCATCTTTGCTTCCTGTCTTCTCCCACCAGGATGCCTGTTGGTCTTCATTGCTCCTGCTCTGTCCCTCGGTGCTCAGGACTATTGGCATATAGGAGGCTATCAGTGCATATCTGAACACTCAATTTCACTGGTTATTAATACAAAAATTTATTTGAGTTCTAAACATAGTTTAGAACATTGTCCCATTCTTTGTGAAGAGGAAAGGGAAATTTGAAGATGTCTGGGCTCCTGGGAACTGCAGCCTTGACCTCCTGGTGTGCCTCTTGGCATTCTCTGATCCAGGCAGGATACATCTGAGAAGAGCCAGCCCATGCAGAAGCACCTAGCGTAGAAATTTGCAGGTGATGTGATTTGAATTCAAGTAAGGTGTGAGCTCTTGGAAGAAGGATACACCCACTGGACCTTCCTGGGCCCTGATGACATGATGGGGTGCAGGCAAGCACTTGGGCCCTTGGCTCTTGCTGTATCTTTTAATTAACAACAGCAGTAATTAATTAAACTAGTTAATAGATGCTCCCTGGCCTCTGTCACAACATGAGTGATAGTCTTAGGGGCCTCTCTCCAGGTGATATGTGCATGTCGACTTTCACTTCCACAGGTTTCAGTTCCAGAAGAGCTGTACCTCGAGAGTCATTTGGTTTACTTCCGCCATCCCTTCTTGCCCTTCCTGTGTGGGAGACTTGGGATCAGCCTTAGTTTGACACAATACATTTCTCGCTCAATTGGGATTTGAAAAACCTATTTAAATCAGTAAAATCTTTTTTCCTTTGTTTTTAAAGGAAAAACGTAAGGCTGAGGAAGCCCTCAGTGACCTCAGACGTCAGTATGAAACAGAAGTAGGGGATCTACAGGTGACAATAAAGAAACTTAAAAAGGTAGGTTTGTGGCAGTGAGGCTTCTAGGAATAGCCTCAGTATATCTAAGTGTTTAAGTTTTTAGCAACTGAAAACATTGGGAATCATATTAAAGCAGCAGTTGGAATCAGATTTCAGAGTCAAACTCAAACTGGGCTTCCTGAAAGATGGTTTTTTTAAAGGTCCCTGATTTTCTTTTTTTTTTCCAATTATGCTTTTTTTTTTTAATTTTTTATTTTATAAACATATATTTTTATCCCCAGGGGTACAGGTCTGTGAATCACCAGGTTTACACACTTCACAACACTCACCAAAGCACATACCCTCCCCAATGTCCGTAATCCCACCCCCTTCTCCCAAACCCCCTCCCCCCAGCAACCCTCAGTTTGTTTTGTGAGATTAAGAGTCACTTATGGTTTGTCTCCCTCCCAATCCCATCTTGTTTCATTTATTCTTCTCCTACCCACTTAAGCCCCCATGTTGCATCACCAAGGTTCCTGATTTTCTGTTTCAAGGGCAACCTTTCTTCTGCACAGGTCTAATAAATATTTCTGACCCCTTGGACAGTTGTCCATCAAACCCCAGTTTTCCTT
>NW_026747381.1:0-2114 GCF_022355385.1 Mustela nigripes
CTCTGTACTCTGCGGAGATCAAGCGACCAAGTCCAGGGAGGACTCAGAGCTAGGGACCCACCCCACTGAGGGCAGAGCCCAGCATCCCCAGAGCAGCAGGCCGTGGGTGGTCAGCTGCACTAAATCCCCTTTGTCCTCTCTCACCGCCACCCCAGCATCCTCGCTGCTCTCTGACCCAAAGGAGGATTCCATGGAAGACAACGATTCCGATGGGAGGAGCCACCTTGCACCTCTAATTCACTTCCACCTCCATTTCTTGGGATTCCTCTCTCCTCTGTCCATAAGTGCCTCCTCCCAGCTCTTCCCCTTCCCTGCTTTGACGACACCTACTCTGGAGGCCCTCCTCACCGGCAGGCACTCAGAATTTGCATCAGAACTGCTGCATGAAATCCCTGGACAGCCCTCCTCACCCTTTTCCTACCATCACCCTAACCCCTCACCACTGACTCTGGGAAGCAGCCCCAGAGAGCAGAGCAGGGAGGAGTGCTGGGAGTCAGCAGGGCATGGCTCACCTGGCTGGAGGGGCCTCGGGAAGGGAGGCTGGGCCTGGGTATCCCCATTGACTCTCTGCTGCTAGGGAGTCTGTGTGCTCATGCCCAGTTCTGCTCTTTCTCTCAGCTCTCAAGAAGCTTGCCTTCTGTGGACTTGACACAAACACCAAGGGAAGCAGAAGAAGAGGATGAATCAGGAACAGGGTGAGTTGGGCAGGAAAAGGGGCCCATGAACATGAACACATGTTCTCCTGCATTGCCCCGCCCTTGTTGTGGGCACCTCGGGAAACCACACAAAACCCGGGGTGCTGCCCTAGCCTCTGACCACAAAGAGGAGAGGAGAGGTGGTCCCATCCCTGCAGGCACTAGGAAGCCCTGAGAACATCCCACGGGGGTCCTCCACCTGATCTGTGCAACTCCCTATGGTGGTTGGGCTCTGTCGTCCAGGAGCTGCTGATCTTGGAGAGAGGGTGCTCGCTGCCTGGAGGAACTGGACCCCAGGCAGCCCAGGCACGGTGCTCTTCTGGCAAAGGGCTCCACGCCCCATTGAGCTGTTCCATCTACCTTGCCCTCCCACCCTGCAAAAGTCAGCAGATGGCTCGCTCCCAGATGACACTAGTGGGGAAGACACAGTGGTGGGGTGGCCTCATCTCCCACTTCAGGCACCTGAGAAATGAGCAAACAAGGCAGGCCCCCAGGCTCACTGGAGCAGGAAAGCTCACCTGTCCCAGCGCTGCATCCCTGTGGGCACAGAGTCAGGTCCAGTCTCCAACTGAGTCATGTCCACCAGATACTCCCGTACAATCTGACCAACACCTCCAGTCCCCTGTGCCTCCAAGACGCCTTGTGGGAGGTAGTGGGTCCCCTTATGGCACCATTTCGCTATGTGAGTTTCAGACTCCAGAGACTCACCTCGATCCCTCAGTCGGCAGGGGAGACCCACCAGGGAAAGGCCACCCTGCCTGTTCCCACCTCGCCCACCACCTGCCCACATCTGTGGACTGTGCAAACTCACTTCCTGTGGGAGTAAGGAGCACATCGTCTCTGCCATGCCACCACAACACTCGTGTGGGCAAAAGCACCCCCCACAGAGAAGGGCATGTCCAGGGTTTTCAGAGAGGCTGGGGAAGGGACAGCCCAGCAGGAGGAGGGCCCCACCGTTATGGAGGAGGACGGTGAGGGAAAGGGCCTGAGTGACCCTGGCAGTGTAGCCTTCATTCAGCCCCAGGGGCCCTTGGGAAACTTCCCTTTTCTCAGGTCACGCATGGGTCCTTCAGTGAAACCTCTACCTTAACACCTCAGAAGACACGTCCTGCAAAACCGCACAGACCTCTAGTAAGACCTGCCCCAAGCCACATGCTACTCGCTATCTCACACCACTCCACCCATTGTCTAAACAGCTGCGCCACAGGACAGTCTGCCCACGACTCCGAGGCACCAGAGGCTCTTGGGGTGCTCTGACAAAGGGAGCCAGGAGGACCCTGGGCCCCCACTTAAGGCTCCGATTTGGGTCCAGAGGAGGATTTGGTGTGAACATACAAGGAAACACACCTGCAGGAATGGCTCTCTTATGCCTGACCTCCGTAGGCTAAAGAGAAGACTTCTGGGCAGCCCACCAGAAGA
>NW_026747382.1:0-2114 GCF_022355385.1 Mustela nigripes
ATATATATATATATATATATATATATATATATATATATATATCTCGAAGAATATGTTTGAAAAACTTAAATGTAATTGCATAACATAAAAAATAAAGTGAAACAGAAGCTCTCCCCACTGAACAAAATTCAGTCTCACACATGAGAGTTGTCACTGAGGGCTTGGGTTCATACCTGTGTTAATGTTTGCTAGAGAGATGTTACACAATGGCTTAAATTAATTCTTTAAAAAAATAAAAATGATAGTTTCCCTCTGTTTTATTGTGGCACATTGATGAAAATATGGCTAATTTATGGCAGTAAAAAGCACTATTAGCTCTCTTATAGTCTGAGTCACAGAATTTTCACTGAAATGAAGAAAAACAAAAAGTTATAAATGAACAGAGATGTTTGATCCATTAAAACAAGAAAACATACTTATTATACCTAGTTACTGTATATTTAAACATTTTCTTGCTAAAACCTTTTCTTCTTGGGGTGCCTGGGTGGTTAAGTCAGTCAGAGTGACTGACTCTTCATTTCAGCTCAGGTTATGATCTCAGGGTCCTGGGATTGAGCCCAGCATTGGGCTCCATGCTCTGCAGGGAGTCTGCTTGAGATTCTCTCTCTCCCTCTTCCTCTGCCCCTCTCCTCACTCCCACATGCATGCAGGCAATGCACTCTCTCAAAAAAAAAAAAAAAAAACCTCTTTAAAACAAAAAAACCACTCTTTTCTTTTCTTTGGCCTTTCTGATCCTTTTTACAAGTCTCCCTTTCTTCTGGGCATGCTGCCTTATGCCATCTGGTTCACTATCCAATACATTTTCATTGACAGCCATGCAACAAACTTCAGCCCTGACCAATCTGGGATGCAAAGAAAATCAAAGTTTTCTTTTAGCTGTTTGCATTTTAGAAATTAAACAGAAATAAATGTCAGTCTTCCTCTTCTACTGGCCCAAACAAATTACTTTTTTTTTTTTTTTGAGTTCTTTCAGCACTGAGGAATGAAAGATTAAAGAAATGGGATACTCTTTTAAAAAATCTTTTTTTCCATTGACATGCCTTATACAATAGGCTATGTCCCTGGAACCCGTTGGTCTTGGGGCTGTGGGCACAGTGACTATTTCTTGGCTAAAAGACAGATTTCAAGCAAGTACTTGCTCTGTATTTACCCAAGAGGGTCGAGAATCTTGCCTCCTCACAGGTGATGGGGCTTTTGTGCCACTAGCTTCTGGAAGGCCAAGAGGAAGTACACACAGTATTTTTATTATAGGACTGTCCTTCTTAAAACATAGCTCAAGGAGTCTGTGGTTTGAATTATAGAGTGTCTCAGGAGAACTTCTGGCATCTGGTTTGACAATCATCTTTTTAAAAAATGTAGTCTTTTGTGAGCTTATGACCCAAAATGATATGGTAAAACTAATGCTGGAGACTCACAGTGGCTTAAGTTGCAATAGTTATGCAACAAAGAGGAGAGAATAAAGAAGCCTGAACACTGGATGGAATTTAATAAAATGTATTATAAAATGGAAGCCCCATCTATTGTTTACTACCTAATTCCCAAAACCTGTGATTGTAAACTTAGTTGGAAAAAGGGTCTTTACAGGTGTAATTTGGGTTAAGGATTTTGAGATGTGGAGATCTTCCTGGATTATCTGGTAAATCCTAAATCCCATCTTAGACACATAGAGGAGACTCAGATGGAAGAAGAGTAAGCCATATGGCCATGGAGGCAGAGGTTGGAGGGATGCAGCCACCAGTCCAGGAACACTAGGAGCCATCAGGAGCTAGAAAGTGCAAGGAAGAGCTTCTCCGTGGAGTCTTTGTGGGGAGCTTGGCCCTGTTGAAACCTTGGTTTTGGACTTCTGGTCTCCAGGACTATGACTGAATATGTTTGTTATTTTAGGCCACACAGGTTGGGATGATTAGTTACAGTAGCTATAGGAAACTAATTGTCTGTCTGTTGGTATCCTCTTTTTTATTTTTTAAATTTTTTATTTTTTATAAACATATATTTTTATCCCCAGGGGTACAGGTCTGTGAATCGCCAGGTTTACACACTTCACAGCACTCACCAAATCACATACCCTCCCCAATGTCCATAACCCCACCCCCCTTCTCCCAACCCCCCTCCCT
>NW_026747383.1:0-2113 GCF_022355385.1 Mustela nigripes
GACATGCAAATAGGGCCTTCCCTCTGCTGATTTAACCAGCACAGACAAGATCCTGCAGCTGGGAGAGGAGCCCCAGGCCCAGGATACCCAGGTGTTCACTCAGTGATCAGGACAGAATACAGACAACTCATCATGGAATTTGTGCTGGGCTGGGTTTTCCTTCTTGCTCTTTTAAAAGGTAATTTATGAAGAAAAAAAGAAATTGAGTATATGAGTGGATATGAGTGAGAGAAACACTGGATATGTGATAGTTTCCTGACCAAGATGTCTTCCATCTGCAGGTGTCCAGTGTGAGGTGCAGCTGGTGGAGTCTGGGGGAGACCTGGTGAAGCCTGGGGGTTCCCTGAGACTCTCCTGTGCAGCCTCTGGATTCACCTTCAGCAACTACCACATGGACTGGGTCCGCCAGGCTCCAGGGAAGGGGCTGCAGTGGGTCGCACGTATTAGCAATACTGGTAGTAGCACATACTACGCAGACTCTGTGAAGGGCCGATTCACCATCTCCAGAGACAACGGCAAGAACACACTTTATCTGCAGATGAACAGCCTGAGAGTCGAGGACACAGCCGTGTATTACTGTGCAGCAGACACAGTGAGGGGCCTTCAGTGTGAGCCAGGACAGAAACCTCCCTGTTGTCACAGGATGTGCTGAGCTGCAGGGGCACTCAGGGCAGCAGAGAGCGCTCAGCATCCACAGCAGAGATCAGACCCAGGAGCAGGTGCAGTGCGGTAGGACTTCCTTTTGAGATCAGGGATTTCCTCTCCAGACTCTCAGTTGTCCACAAGGATATATTTTTTTTTCTTCTATAGCTAATACCTCATGTTCTCCATACAGCCAACCACAAGAATATAACTTTGCCTCCACATAACTGAGATATCACCAGTCTCTGGGGAACTTCCCTTCATCAACCTCTTCTATGTCCCATTTTCGTTCTCCACAGAAGTACATGCTGCAGATTCCCATCGTCCTTAAGAAGCACCTGCACAGCCCAGGCTTTCTGCATGCTGCGTGCCTGTTCTCTGCCTTCAGGGGGTACATACTGTCCCCACATGTTTATTAGCTTCCCCCAGGATGACTGCCCAAATCAGTTCTTGACCTTCTGGCTCCATTGTATCCTCTGGCTCATTATACATGTGGGTGGACACAGGTGATCAGGAACTGCCTCTCTGTAGGCACCACTCCATTTTCTGGATGGAAAAACAACCCACTTGTTATGAGGGCTCTCAGATTTCCCCAAGAAAGTGGTGGGATGACAACCCAGAGAGGGAAACCCATCCCTGTCCTGCTGGGTCCTGTTCTGGTAGGGAGAGTCCATGAAAGCATCTTTGGTGAATGTGTTTGAGATGTGTTTCCGGGCTTCCAAACAGGGAATCCATGTGAATCCTGAGATCCAGCTGGCAGGTCCCAGATCCTTGCCCACCCTGTGCTGTCCCTTGAATATCCATCAGAAACCAACCCCCAACCTCACTCTCTCCTTCTTCTGACTTCTTCCTCAATCTGTCCTGGACCATGAGCCCCATGGAGCTGGAGCCCTGTAACTCTTCCCAGATTTTCACCATGTGCAAGATGGAGAGAGGCTCAATAGTGAATGTGTACCATGATGGCAGAGCCCTAAATTGTGGCTGCAATTGAGATCTATGCTCAAACCATGATCCAGAATTTAAATATTATATCAACTACTACAGGAGACAATACTGTCACTTCCTCTCATATCCTTGCTTTTGTCCCATCAACTGGCCAGGATTTCCCCTAGAGAATTCATAAATAACTTCTGGGCTGTTTACTCTCTTGATTTCCCATGAAACCAGTACTGAAAACTGCACATCAGAGAAGTCACAGGAATGGGGCCATCTGAGGGGGGTCGGCATGGAATCCATCTTCTGTGTCTGAGGTGAATCTGTGCCCTTGTAGCTGGAGCAGTGTCAGGCCCAGTCCTCACCTCAGCATGAAGCTCCTGGAGATGGCCGGTCCTAAGAAGAGGGAAACTCATTAGGGGGTCTTCTGTCTATTGGAAGCTGTCCTATGCGTATATCTCAGACATTTCAGGAATGTCTAAAAACAGCTCCTAATCTAATGTACCTGTCCCCTGTGACTCTCCTTGTGTTGGGTGCA
>NW_026747384.1:0-2113 GCF_022355385.1 Mustela nigripes
AATACCGTGAGCCAATTTGAAAAGACCTTGGAGTCGTTAAGATGGTTTATTTACAGACCAAAGGGCTAGCTAGCCTGTGTTAGCAAACTAGATGTAGTAACAGTGCATGGCTTTGGTTTTCCCACACTGATTATATATGTTCGTATGTGTGTGTGTGTGTGTGTGTGTGTGTGTGTATTTTATATATATACCCACACATGCATGTTATTCTATTAAATAACCTATTTGAAAAGGAGAACCGTATACCCTTAGGGCCTTTCAAAGTGTAGCATTTTGAGCAGTTTGAAGAATAAAATAGTGTAAGAGATTACATAAATATTACTATTAAAAATAATACAAATTTCAGAACATGATTAAGAGTACAAATTTACAGTGCAATCTGAGTCATCAGTGATTTATTCACTTTTGGTTTTGAAGGAAAATAATTGCAGTCGTGTCTTGACTGCATTGGTACAAAATATATTTAGCCAAAGATGTGGTAAAGTTTACTCTGCTGGTGCTATTTCTACAATATCTAGCAACAGTATTTTATTTGGTCTCTGCTTTCTCTGTGTTTCACTGACACCCACACATTTGTGAAGGGAAAATCTCTGATTGTAGGTATTCCACAACCCACATCACAACGATGATGTGAGTCTACATACTCGCACGTGGCTAGCGCTGGATTCCAGCCAGATGTTTGTAAAGTCATTTGTGATAGATGTGAATTTAAGACGGAAAAATAAGACCTAGGGATAAGTGGCTTTTTAGCTGAATAACCAGAAATGATGAGTTTTGACTTGCAAATCCACGTCAGCCTGGTTTTTTAGAAGCTGCCTTAAAGTTCTGTTCTTGACCCTATGTTACTCAACTTTTTCATCAAGGATGTGGATGGCAACCAAATGCACAGATGTTGCAAAGTTGGGAGAAGAGCAAGTCTATGTGTGAGATCTATGGCATTTGATGCCTGAATTTTAAAAGATGTCAACAGGCCTGAATCAATAAAATTCAAGTTAGTGGTGCTCAAAACTGTCAACCCAAGATGAGTAGGAAGGGGGAAGGCTTTCCTTAAGATAGACTCACGTGAAAAAGATTGAAGGCTTTGGGTAAACACAAGCACCTAACCCAGAGCCTGTGCCACATAACGCATCCAAGAGAATGTCGATTTCCTGCTTGCTTTTGGTGCAGACAGAGGAGAGGAATTCTAATTGTGATAAATACTCAGAATTGCGCCAACCTCTTCCTCTGACTAGGTGAATAACTTAAGCTGGGTGTATTTTCTTAGTCCTGTTCCTGTCCCAGGATCAGTCACTATACTCCTTTCAGGGCCATAAGGTTTAGTAAATAAATGTTCTGTGAGTACTGAGTTAAGCTTGTTGTATTAGATAGATGTTACACTTGAGTGCTAAACAGTGAAACTGTAATTAGCTGCTTTTCTTTGAAGTAAAAATGACTGATCTGAGATCAGGTTGTATATCTGGAATGTGTCCCTTTTCTTAGATTAAAACTCGGTGTATTTTTTCCAGCGTAAGTGTTTTTCATTTGGAAAAGCCACATCAATCCAGTAGAACTTCAGTTTCTGTTCCACTAGAACTAGTATTTTGTTGGCACTTGCCACATGCTGCTGCTGTCTCTGCATTCTCCTCCTGGTCCCGTGAAGCGGAGAGTAAACCCATCTCACCACTCAGGGGGACACACTCAGACATCCCGCTACTGGCAGGACCAGGGGCTCTGATTCAGCACCCTCGCTGAAGCCTGAGATCCTAACTGCCATTCTCTACTTCGTGCTAGTCATTGTGAGTGAAGCTTAGGAACTGTACATTTTAAAACATCTTCAGAGGGCTTTTCTTTGTAAATAATGACTGTATATCATTTTCCAAAATCAGTTTCTTTTGGAAATGGCATATAAATGTTTACCAGTTGAGAGGATAAAAGATTGTCCCACCTCGGTCATAATTCTTTTCTTCCAGGTCAACAACTGTAACATCAGCAATGTGTCTCACAACTATGCCAGAGCCGCCCTTTCCCAGCCCTGTTCCACGCTGCACCTGACTGTGCTGCGAGAGCGGCGCTTTGGGGGCCGGACCTACAGCCACCCCGACAGTAGCTCTCCCCGGGAAGAGGTCTTCCACGT
>NW_026747385.1:0-2113 GCF_022355385.1 Mustela nigripes
GGATGCGGCCATGGTGGGACGGTGGGGCGGGAGGATGCTGTGAGTGTGAGTGTGAGTGTGTGTGTGAGTGTGTGTGTGAGGCGCTGGTTGTCTGTCGGCTTTTATACCCGCCGAGGTGTGCGTTGTCCAGCAAGAGGCTCCGTGAGACTTCCCCTTCCTCGTGGCTGTTTTGGCTGAGCCCTGGGAGTGCTTATTACCGCCGGTTTATGTACACGAGAGCGTCTGCTTGTAAAATGCCTGTGGTGGTTGAGGACGGGGTTGGCCCCTGACTTTGTTTGGGTCTTTAAGCAAACAGCACGGGAACAACCTAGTGTCCTGCAGCCCCGGCCGGACAGCCTGCCCACCGCGTCCTGCTCTCGGCTCCGGTTTGCGGGGCGAGTTGGGGGCTGGGCGTGGGCAAAGGCTGCGAATCCCAGTCCCGGGAGCAGGCAGGACGCAGAGCCAGGACAGTGTGCGCGTCCGCTGCCAGCGCCCCCACACGGAGAGCTGTGTGGCGGCGATCAGGGTTGAGCGGGAAGGCGGACACCATGTCTCAGCCCGGAATGACCGAGAAGGAACGTGGAGAGCTTCAGAGGAATGAGGACGCGCTCAGGATCCCGTGTACCCCGCACGAGATTTCGGAAGGACGGATCAGGACCCGGAACGCTTCTCAGAGCAGAGGGGTGTGCGGACGTGGGGTTCTGACCAAACGTGGGAGGAGGCGGACAGAAATCGGTGCACGTGTCGGCACACGGGCGTGCTCGCTCCCCGACCTCAGCACCCTCGATGTCTCCGGAGAGGCTGGCATCGGCCCGCCGCTCAGCAAAGACGTGCGACCGGATCTCCAGCGTTGGAGGGGGAGGGGTCGGACCACGGCCTCTGTGCCCCCGGTGAGAGGAAGGTACAGCCCTTCCCAGCTAGAGCTGTTCTGGAAAACTGCCGCCGAGCACCGCTGGTGGGAGCATCCCCAGACCAGCTGGTCCAGCAGAGTCAACGCCGGAACAAAGAGAAGGAAGAAATAGAAAATAATCGAGAGAAAAAGAAAATCAGCCCAAAGCAGATTGCAGGTCCTGCCATCTCAGGGAGAGGCACGCGCCCGCTTGACCCGACAGCCAAGCCGCGGCTCCCGGTCCTCCCCGCCTTCCTCCACGGACAACGCACTTGGTGGCGCTGGGTGGGACCCCGAGTCCCGGCGGTCGCCCACGCACCGCCCCTAAGCCATGCAGAAGGTCCCTCGTGCTCCCCACCCTAGCAACACCTCCCTTTGCCCCAAACCCTTGTGGCCACCGACTCTCGGTCACTGCCCTTGTGGCTTTTCCAGAATGTTCTATAAAGACAGTGTGCAGCCTCTGGGGTCTGGCATCTTGCATATAGCAGAACCTGCTTGTGCTTCCAGGGCTGAGGGCCGCGGCCGTGCCCTCTCTTTCGTCCGATTGCGTTCCGGGCCAGGCCGGGGCCATAGTTCGGCGATTCTGCCGCCGGGTGGAGGACGTTTCCCTCGCGTTCTGTTTTGGAGGGTTCCGAGCGAAGAATGCGGCCGCAGCATCAAGTACCGGTCTTTGCCCGGCAGCGGATTTTTGTTTCTCCAGGGCACACATGCAGGGGTGGCCTCGCAGGGTCATGGGCTCAGGGCACGTGCAACGTGATCAGAAACTGCCAAACGATTTTGCCAAGTGTCCATGCCGTGCTGCGCTCCCTCCAGCAGCGTACAGGGGCTCGCGTGGCCCTGTGTCCTTGCCAGACCTCGAAGTTGCATTTTTTGGTTCCATATTGGCCATTCTAACAGGTGTGTGCGGTGTCTTACTGCAGTTTAATTTGTGTCCCCTGATGACTAATGCTGGGTTGAGACTCTTGAAGGCGCTTTCTTGCCAAGCTTTCCGAAGTGCCCGAATGACGCTATGTTTCCCCCAGCGCTGCTGGAGCTCCTCTCTCCTCCACGCCCCGGCCGGCTACCCCTGGCTGAGCTTTGCCGTCTTGGCCATCCTCAGAGGCACGTTAGGGTACCTCCGTGGGGTCTACTTTGCACCTCCCTGACGACTAATGGTGTGAGGTGTCTTTTTATGTGTGTATTTGCCATCCACTTGTCTTTTTGGTGTTTCTTCAAATGTTCAGGCCCTTCCTTTTTTAAGGTGTT
>NW_026747386.1:0-998 GCF_022355385.1 Mustela nigripes
CATTATCACCACTGCTATTCAACATAGTACTAGAAGTCCTAGCCTCAGCAATCAGACAACAAAAGGAAATTAGCAAAGAAGAAGTCAAACTATCATTCTTCGCAGATGATATGATACTATATGTGGAAAACCCCAAAGACTCCACTCCAAAACTGCTAGAACTTATACAGGAATTCAGTAAAGTGTCAGGATATAAAATCAATGCACAGAATTCAGTTGCATTTCTCTACACCAACAATAAGACAGAAGAAAGAGAAATTAAGGAGTCAATCCCATTTACAATTGCACCCAAAACTATAAGATAAACCTAACCAGAAAACAATAAAGTACTCATGAAAGAAATTGAGAAAGACACAAAGAAATGAGAAAATGTTCCATGCTCCTGGATTGGAAGAACAAATATTGTGAAAATGTCTATGCTACCTAAAGCAATCTACATATTTAATACAATTCCTATCAAAATACCATCCATTTTTTTCAAAGAAATGGAACAAATAACCCTAAAATTTATATGGAACCAGAAAAGACCTTGAATAGCCAAAGGAATATTGAAAAAGAAAGCCAAAGTTGGTGGCATCACAATTCTGGACTTCAAGCTCTATTACAAAGCAGTCATCATCAAGACAGCATGGTACTGGCACAAAAACAGACAAATAGATCAATGGAACAGAATAGAGAGCCCAGAAATAAACCCTCAACTCTATGGTCAACTAATTGTTGACAAAGCAGGAAAGAATGTCCAATGGAAAAAAGACAGCCTCTTTAATAAATGGTATTGGGAAAATTGGACAGCCACATGCAGAAAAATGAAATTGGACCGTTTCCTTACACCACACATGAAAATAGACTCAAAATGGATAAAGGACCTCAATGTGAGAAAAAAATCCATCAAAATCCTTGAGGAGAACACAGGCAGCAACCTCTTCGACCTCAGCCGCAGCAACATCTTAGGAACATCGCCAAAGGCAAGGGAAGCAAGGGCAAAAATGAACTATAGG
>NW_026747386.1:1098-2113 GCF_022355385.1 Mustela nigripes
ACTTGAGGAGAACACAGGCAGCAACCTCTTCGACCTCAGCCGCAGCAACATCTTAGGAACATCGCCAAAGGCAAGGGAAGCAAGGGCAAAAATGAACTATTGGGATTTCATCAAAATCAAAAGCTTTTGCACAGCAAAGGAAACAGCTAACAAAACCAAAAGACAATTGACAGAATGGGAGAAGATATTTGCAAGTAACGTATCAGATAAAGGGTTAGTGTCCAAAATCTATAAAGAACTCAACAAACTCAACACCCAAAGAACAAATAATCTAATCAAGAAATGGGCAGAGGACATGAACAGACATTTCTGCAAAGAAGACATCCAGATGGCCAACAGACACATAAGAAAGTGCTCCACATCACTCGGCATCAGGGAGATACAAATCAAAACCACAACGAGATATCACCTCACACCAGTCAGAATGGCTAAAATTAATAATTCAGGAAATGACAGATGCTGGCGAGGTTATGGACAAAGGGGAACCCTCCTACACTGCTGGTGGGAATGCAAGCTGGTGCAACCACTCTGGAAAACAGCTTGGAGGTTCCCCAAAATATTGAAAATAGAACTACCCTATGACCCAGCAATTGCACTACTGGGTATTTACCCTAAAGATACAGACGTAGTGATCCGAAGGGGCACGTGCTCCCGAATGTTTATAGCAGCAATGTCTACAATAGCCAAACTATGGAAAGAACCTAGATGTCCATCAACAGATGAATGGATAAAGAAAATGTGTATATATACACAATGGAATACTATGTAGCCATCAAAAGAAATGAAATCTTGCCATTTGCGACAATGTGGCTGGAACTAGAGGGTATCATGTTTAAAGTGAAATAAGTCAGTCGGAGAAAGATAGCTATCATATGATCTCCCTGATATGAGAAGAGGAGATGCAACATGGGGGCTTAAGGGGGTAGGAGAAGAATGAATGAAACAAGATGGGATTGGGAGGGAGACAAACCATAAGTGACTCTTAATCTCACAAAACAAACTGAGGGTTGCTGGT
>NW_026747387.1:0-2113 GCF_022355385.1 Mustela nigripes
TCAGTGGTTGGATGGAGAGACAGCATATTGGGCTTGCCATGCCCCTAGGCCCCAATTTTTAACCATAGTTTGGGTTGTCCCTTCACTCTTCCCGAGGGTTCTGCTTTGGAATTCCTCTTTTGGTCGGGCACCGGAGGTAACAAACCTGAAAGGAGTCCTCCCATCCCACAGATTCACGAAAAACCATTGGGAACGGGCCAAATCCACAGAGAGCAAGATTCGTCCATTGCCCATGAGGCCTCCCCAACATTCCTCGGCCGTCGCTGATACAAAATCCAGAGAAAAAAGCCTGAGCACGCGCCTCAGACTCGCTCATTCTTCATATCCTGAAGAGTTCTTCAGATAAGAAACTACACGTCAGTCGAAGGCACCCAAAATATATAGTCTAACCTGGGCACTAATGCACTGTCTGACAACCTGAGCCTGGACCTCGTGACCAAACCCAGACAGCTGACCGCACACTGAGCACATCAGACCCGCCATGGCCTCAGGTTATCATCTCTTACCTACCTCAGTTTTCAGGCATCAAAACCGAGACCTTATTTCCAATCAACCCAGGGGTGACAATGATGCAGAAATCAGAATTCTTCCGTACCCAAGGCAAAAAACCATGTGGTTGGCATGCTGTCCAACGTTCAGTGTAGGAGAAACCAGCATTCACCCTGAGGCCCCGCCCATTCTTGAGAGCGAAGAGGGCATAAACATGCATTGTGACCCTCAGTGTGAGTCCTGTCCTCTAGTACGTCCTCTCAGTGGCTGGAACATTGGATGTCATAATGGGCTTGACATGTCCCTAGGTCCCTATTTTTAACCATATTTCTGGTTGTCCAGTCGCCCCTCCCCAGGGCTCAACTCTGGAATCCCTCATATGCTGGGACACCTGAGGATGAAAAACAAAACAAAACAAATCAACAACAACAGAACCACGGACTTGTTCCTTCCTACAGAATGACTCCAAACTCTTTGGACGGGGCCAAACCCCCAGAGAGTAAAACTCGTCCATTTCCCATGAAGTCACCCGGAAATTTCACGACCATGGGTGACACGATATCCAGAGATAAAAACTTGAGCAAGAGCCTCACACTCGCCCTATTTTCATATCCCAAAGAGTTCTCCACATGGTCTGTAGATCAGTCCTGCCATACCTATGACCCGAAACATAAACCGAATTTGTGTTTTCAGACAACTCTCCAAACAGCCCTGGCCTACACACCCTACGGGCTCAGGCCCCTGGAGCCAAACCTGACGACTGTGCTTGCACACTCCATGTTAATTGTGTGTGCCCATTCCAATGGCCACAACCCTAGTAATAGGATAAACCTCGAAAGTCCCTGAGGCCATCCCAATATTTGTGGCTTCCCAGGACTAACAGGGGCAATCTGGGGCAACTGAGCACCTACCGGCACTCTGACCCGTATACTGATGTCCCCAGAGGTAAAAAGGAAAGAACAGGCCCCTAGGCACCTATCCGATCCATTGCTTTGATTTCTAGGCATCTCTCCTCAGAGGAATGGATTTCAATAACAGCATATGGCTGTTTCTTGACTCACCCATCAGAACAAATCGCATCTACACATGGGAAAGTTGCACGATGGAGCTGTGTAAAAGCCTCTCTTTAGGAGAACCATTCAGGGCCCCAGTGCCACCGCTTAATTCCAAGGTCTCCATAGACACAAAATCATATTAGGACAAATCCACGGGAGAGTCCATTACAACTCAGCCTCCTGAGTTGCTCCCCCAGATCCAGCAGATCTAACCTCTCTTGTTGCTTGGAGACAATTGGAATGCGAGGTGGGCTACCCAGCCATCCATCCTTAGAACCCTGCTCGGAATCGTTGTCCTGGAGCCAACCAACAGGTCTCAATTGTCCTGCAGAAGAATCTTTGCAGTTGGGAGCTTCTCAGATCTACCATCGTTGGAAAACACCCATGGCCTCTTGATCCACGCCCCCCTTCAAGAAGGGTCCATCATGGACAGAATGTCCAACATGAGCGATCGTCTGATCCTCGCCCTGACTTCAGATGCACGAGATCTCGATTCAGGTCTCACCCAGAAACCTAGGCCTAGCTTGGGTTCTCAGACTTCCGTCCTCAGACTACTGGCCCACAAGCCA
>NW_026747388.1:0-2112 GCF_022355385.1 Mustela nigripes
TAGACACCTGCTCTCAAGGCTTTCCGTATTGGGCATCCTGGAACCATGCAATAGGACTCGACTCTCGTGCGGAAGGAAATTTGAGGTTTGGAATAGTTCACAAATCCCATCATAGGGAAACCACCCTGGCCACATGAAGCCCTCACACCAGTCAGGAAGCGGCCATCATGGACAAAAGCTCTAGCCTGAGGTACGACTCATACTTGAAATGACCTCAATGCAGTAGATCTTGATTCAGCCTCTGCAGAGTGGGCCTGCCGTGCCCTCGGTCCCAAACCTCACGCTAGGTTTTTTTTTCAGACTTCCTTCCTCACAATCCTAGCAAACAAGCCCTACAGACTAGGAATTCCAGAACCACAACTCAGCCCAGTGCCTGCCTTCCGGAAAAACAACGTTTCCCTGTGAGGCTCTCCAGAAACCCCAGATGAGGATCAACATGCTCGGGCCTCGACGGTACCCGAACTGGATAGGCTGCTCTGGGCACTAATGCCCTGTCCGACACAGCCTGAATCCAGACGACCATACAGACAAGGAGACAGCTGGCTGCACACCCAGCACTTCGGACACGCCATGGTCTTATGCCGTCATCACTTCCTAACCTCGCATCTCATATATCTGAACCTAGACATCCTATCAATTCCATACACAGTTGGGTATCTGAAGCACAAATCAGACCTCCTCCTTCACCATGGCTGTAAAGCCTGCTCTTGGCATGGATTATCACCTTCATGTTGGGAGAAACCTTCATGGACCCTGATGCCACGCCCAACCTTGAGTGCCGCCTTGGGCACAAATTCACATTGTGACCCTCAGCAGGAGGCCCATGTCAAAGAATGGCCTGTCAGGGCCTGCCACAAGAGCCCGCATATGAGGCTTGCAAAGCCTCTCTGCAACCAATCTCGACCAGTGTTTGAGATTTCCAGTTGCCACGCCCGTACCTGGGGCTATGCTCTGGAATCCCTTTCTTGGAGAGACACATGAGCCAGACAACAGGACTCCACCCTTCCCACAAAATGACCCCAAACTCTTGGGAGCTGGGACAAATCCCCATAGACGGAGACTCATCCATAATCCCTGAGGCTACCCCTACAATCCACGGCTATCCTGGACACAACATCCAGAGACAAAAGCCTGAAGGAACGCCTCCCACTCGCCCTTCTTTCAGAAGCCAAGGAGATCCATCTCGGTCTGTACATTCTGCCGGACATACCCTGGGCGCCACTCATAAGCTGAGTTTGTGTTTTCAGAATTCTGTGCCCACAGCCTGGACCCACACAACCTCCAGGCTAGGGCCACTGGAGCCACACCGAAAGATTGTGCCTGCCCTCTCCAAAGAAAGTGTGCCCTATCCACTGTACACAGCCCTACAGGTTAGGGAAAAGCTCCAAAGCTCTGAGGCCATCCCGATAGTGTAGGCCGCCCTGGACTAAGAGGGGCACTCTGACACCAGCGGATAAACTATCTCCACATAGATTCTTAGACAGTGTACCCAGAGACAGAAGACTGAAATGGACAGACCCCTAGGCCTAATCTGAACCTTAGCTTTGGTTTCCATGTGTCCGTCCTCAGAGGACTGGTTTCGTAGAACAGCATATGGGGCTTTCCTGAGGCACCAAACCAAACCTCTCTCGTCTCCACATGAGGAGCATTCTTACTGGAGCTCTATCAAACCCTTCAGGTCGGAGAGTTCCGCAGGGCCACTGAACAACCAGCACATTCCAAGGTCTCCATGGACATAAACCCACATTATGACGCATCCATAGGAGAGGCCATTTCAACTCAGCCCCCAGGGTAGCGTGCCCCAGAGCCAGCAGATCAAACATAACTAGTCGCTAATGGCCAATGGGAATGTGAGGCATGCTGTACAGGTATCCATCCTCGAACCATGCTCTCCATTCCTTCCTTAAGGTATGTCCTATAGCCATCCAACACGACTCGACTGTCCCGCAGAAGGAAATCTTGTGATTTGGGGCAACCTCCAAACTCTGCGTGGGAAACCTTCCTTGGCCCCATGAGGCCCCCGCTTCATGAATGTGCCATCATGAACACTAATTACAGCCTCACACACGTCTGATCCTCAGCCTGACTTCCCATGCAGGAGATTATGATTTA
>NW_026747389.1:0-2112 GCF_022355385.1 Mustela nigripes
GGGGGGGAAATCTCTGCTCAGCGGGGAGCCTGCTTCCCCTTCTCTATCTGCCTGCCTCTCTGCCTTCTTGTGATCTCTGTCAAATAAATAAATAAAATCTAAAAAAAAATTGGCAGCAGCAGTTAGCAGCAACAGAAACAACTAGTTGAGTATTACATCTGTACTTTAGTAAAAGACTTAAATACAAAATACTCATGTAGTAATGAGATAATTTTTTTTCTTTCCTGTTTTTTTCCTTAAAGTTTCTGTGAATATGTATTTGAGCAAATATGTGATCAAGCAGCTTATGTAAGCAGTATAATTGATGAATAAATAATTTCACTGAAATGTTAATAGTAGCAAGGTAACATTTTTGACAGAGTATTAAAATTAACATAATATGAAAGTGTTTCAGAGTAATATTAAATGACCACACATACTATGCTGTTGAATGTACAAATTAGCAAAGCCTTTCTGAAAAAGAAATTGTCATTAAATATTTGATAATTCTTAGATAATTTAGGTATAAATAGCATTTTAGATAAGAATCATTTAGACAAGAGCTTTAAAAATATTTTCTGTCTCAGAAGTTATATTTTGTGAGTGGTACCCAAGGAAAGAATTTTGGAAGAACAAAATTGTTAATTGCATTATTTGACTATAGCAGTACATTGATAAACACTGAACATTTCCCTTGGGAGATAGAGGGTATAAACAATGATTCAGTATATTACACATATATTCATAAGGCATGGCATTGGGTCTTTTATGACTTACAAGTGTGCTTAGTACAGAATTCTCAGAAAATTGTATAGTTCCAACATACTGAAAAATAACAATAATAAAAGCCCCCATAATTACATATGCTCAGAAATGTACTGGTTTGTGAGTTCTAGGAGGGAAGAAGCTAACCTTCTAAAATTAAGAGTGTTTACCTCTGGATATTGAGTTCAGAGGTCATTTTAGTTTCATTATGATTTTCTGTATTTTTCAAATATATATTTTATAATCAGCTTGCCTTATTTTCTTTGCTGTTGGCGATCTTCTCAGGATCCTTTCATTTGTGGGTTTCTTGTAATGTATATATGAGTTCCTTTTTAATCCCATTATGTTACTTGATTTCTGTTTCATTTTTTGCTTTTTTTTTTATTTCAGGCCAAGATAGCCAGGTTAACCAAACGCTTTGGAGCAGCCAAAGAAGATCTTAAGAAAAGACAAGAAGTAAGGATGTCTATGCTTGCATAATTAATATTTAGTTTTAAGTGGTAATTTTAGGAAATGGTGAGTTAGGAGGAAAGTCTTCCTTTATTACAGGTCTGAAATTTGCTTTCATTCTGTGTACGTCCTGTATGTTCTTTCTGGAGCCACAGCTCTAGAACTTATTAATCCTTTTCTAATCCTCATTTATTGTTTGCATGTATCAACACTTATATTAACCTATTTTACAGTATTCTAGAAGTTATATTTTCATTTCATTTTTAAAATTATCTTTGGGATTTGTCTTACCATGCTTTTTTCTTTTTACATTCTTGTCAGTGTCCTAGTCTAGTCTCTTATTTCCGCCAAACTATGTTAGTTAGTGTTGTGTTACATGAAGTAGTCCTTTTCTCTGCTTCCACCACGTAGTTAAGTCCAAACATCGTAGCATAACATAAACTCCAATGTATAGCTTACCTTTTGCTTTTTGTTATTTCCTTAGTTATTCTGTAATACATGCTTTTAATATAGCACTTGTATATTGCATTATAGTTTTTAGTTTAATTTCTTTCTTTTCCTCTTGACTTTTTTTCCTATTTGAACAAATTATATTTCTTTGTGTGGCACTTAATAATTGCCACTAAAATTATTCCAGTAGTAATCATTATTACTGTAGGATTTTTCTGTCTTCATTGTGACATCTTCTTTACTTGACTTTAAATAAAGTTATTTTGAAATAATTATAGATGCACAGGAAGTTGCAACGTAGTACATAGCCTCCTGCGAACTTTTCACCTTAGCTTTCCCCAGTGGTGAAATCTTATATTTGCAGTATAATATCAAAACCAAGATATTGATAAAATTCTGTTAAGTAGTCTGTAGACATTATCATTTCTCACCAGTTTTTATATGAATTGTGTGTGTGTGTGTGTGTGT
>NW_026747390.1:0-2112 GCF_022355385.1 Mustela nigripes
TACCTTTCAGAAAGTGGTTGTTTCTCTGTTTCCAGAATTGCTGTTCTTCTCTTCGATCTGCGGATGGATTTTCAGGTGTTTGCAATCTTTAGATAAGCTATCTAGCTGATCTCCGGCTAGCTGAAGTAGTCTCAGCCTTCTACTTCTCATCCATCTTGACTCCTCCCTCCCAACTCATTTTTTTATAGGTGCTTTTTAACTTGTATTTCTACACACCTGTACTTTTTTTTAGATATATGCTTTATTTTAGGCCATTGTTCACTGTACTCTATTGTACCTTTTAATACATTCAAGTTTTACCTTCCTAGTAATTTGAGGACATAATATCCTCTAACACACAAATCAGAATACATCCAAGAACAACTGAGACACCCTGATTTGTCCACACTGAGAGATTATAGCCCCCCTTTTGCTCCCAGCCTTTAAAATATATATATATATATATATATATATATATATATATATAATAAATCGTTAGAATTTATTCTTGTGTTTCATTTGGGCATTTTCTTTTCTGTGGTTGTGTGTGACCACCACTACAGATTTTGATAGAGTGCATCTAAGTTGGGTTGTGGTTGATATTTTGGACTCTATCCATTTGTTCAACCATCCAACCACAGAAAGACGCTCAACAAAGATAAGAACCAGAGACAATGTCTTCCACCACAGAACTAATGGATATGGATATAAGCAAAGTGTCAGGGACAGACTTCAGGAGAATGATCATGAAGTCAATAGCTAGTCTTGAAAAGGCATTAGTGACAATAGAGAAACTCTAAGGGCAGAAATGAGATAAAATTAAGATGAACTTAAGGGCGCCTGGGTGGCTCAGTGTGTTAAAGCCTCTGACTTCAGATCAGGTCAGGATACCAGAGTCCAGGGATTGATCCCCACATCAGGCTCTCTGCTCAACTGGAAGCCTGCTTCCCCCTCTCTCCCTCTCCCTGCCTCTCTGCCTACTTGTGATCTCTGTCTGTCAAATAAATAAATAAAATATTTTTAAAAATTAAGATGTACTTAAAAGTGTTATAAATAAGAGACAGTCTAAACTGGATACTCTTAACAGCCAGGGTAAGTGAGGCAAAAGAATGAAAATACCTAGAAGATAAGCTGATAGAAAGGAAGTCAAAGAAGATAGGGATAGGCAGCTAGTGGCACATGAGATTAGACTTAGAGAGATTAACAATGCCACAAAACACTCCAATGTGAGAATTACTGGGATCCCTGAGGGGGCAGAGAGAAAGAGGGGACTAGAAGGTATATTTGAGAAAATAAAACTTCCTTAATCTGGAAAAGAAAAAATAACATTTGAGTCCAAGAACCAGAGAGGACCCCTTCCAAAATCAAGAAAGTAGATCAACACCCCAACAAGTAATAATGAAGCTTGCAAATCTTAGAGTCAAGGAAGCTATCCTGAGAGAAGCTAGAGGGAAAAGATTCTTCAGAAACAGAGGGAGAAACATTAGAATAATATTAGACCTGTCCATAGAGACCTGGCAAGCCAAAAAGGACTGGCAGGACATATTCAGTGTACTAAGTAAGGAGAACATCCAGCCAAGAATACTTTACCCAGGAAGACTGTCATTCAGAATGGATGGAGAGTTAAAGACCTTTCAGCACACGAGGAAATGAAAGAATATGTGACCACCAAGCCAGCCCTGCAAAAAATATTAACAGGGATTCTGTAAACAAAGAAAAACTCCATGAGTCACATAAACCAGGAAGAAATAGAAAACCTACAGAAACAGAGATGATACAGACAGTACCAGGACAATAAATCCATATTTCTCAATAGTTATTCTCGATGTAGATTGGTTGAATGCTTCCATCAAAGACACAGGGTTTTAGATTGGATAAAAAAAGCAGGACACATCCATACACTACCTACAAGAGACACATTTTGAACCTAAAGATACTTACAGATTGAAGGTAAGTGTATGGAGAACAATTTAAAAAGCAAATGAACCTCAAAAGAAAGCTAGAGTGGTAAAGGATAAAGTATAGTGAAGTATAATAAATATTAAAGGATAAAGGATAGAGTATTCTTGGATGCATTTTTTTGCTGACTGAGTACCCTGAATATATCACGCCAGTGATTTCTGCCCTGCCAGA
>NW_026747391.1:0-2112 GCF_022355385.1 Mustela nigripes
GAGACCAGAGTCGATGCCATGGCCCTTGATCATGACTTGAGCTTAAGCCTGCCTCTGAACTGATGGAAACACCCTGGCACACAATCTTTGCTTCTTTATACCTCCTAGTTCTATACAAGTACCGCTGCTTTGTCATTGTTCAGAAATTCAGGCGATTCGGATTTTGGCTTGGCCAGGTGTTGCTTGAGCTATCTGACCTGCTTCAAGAGATGATCTAGCTTGTCCTCTTGAAGTCAGTGCCTTGGCTATGGACAAACTATTCTCCCACGCATATTTGGGTAAAGAGAATTCCTCCATTGCTATCTTTTGCAGGGGGAATGACACTATGTCTTGTGGTGCTCTTCTTCTGTGGATGGTGATGGGAATCCTCTGTGCATCTGAATTTGGATCTCTGTTTCTGCTACCAGATGAGGGACATTTTCAGCACATATTTCTCAAAGACAAGTGGAGCCCTCTTTTTTATCTCTCACTACTATTCTCTTTCAATATTCTCCTCTTTCTTGGAGTAAGATGACCTCCTTAAGCTAATTGTCATGTTCCACCATCCTTTCTTGTCTCTTCAGAATTGCTTCCATATTTTCCAGTTTTTTCTTCCAGATCACTATTTGGATGCTCTGCTTCTGCCAGCTTCCTGGACTTTGCACCCAGTCTGCTACAAATCATTTCATCAGTGATTCTTTAATTTTTTTAATCACGTTTAGCTCTGTGTTTCGAGACTCCTTGATGTCTTCTGTGTTTTTCTGATGTACAATGAGTATCCTGGCTGCTGATTTCAATCTTCCAATGGGCGTGTTACATGTCGAAGTTTAACTTCAATTGCCTGCACATGATCATTTCTTGTTCTTTTTCCTCGACATCAAATCATTCTTCTATCTTTGCATTGGATCTAGGTCTCTGTCTTCTTTTCATTAGTTGAAAAGCCTATTTTGTTTTCTATCCTGGGTGTAATTTTTTTAGGATAATGAGATCATGGCATACCCCGGGGCTGCCGCTTGGGGGAGTCTCCCATATGTGTGGCATGCATGCTCCATGCTGTGTGTTGTGGCTGTCCCTGGTCCTTGGAGCCAATCATCTGCAGAGGCTCTCCTGGCCTGCCATTTGGAGTTTTTGGGGTCTGGGCTGAATATGATGAGGCTTAGCTTGGTGTGCTCTGGTGTGCTTGTGAATGGAGATGTTCAGCCAACTCAATGGAATAAACACCTGTTGAATGCTGTGGTCAGGGGAGAGCATATAGGTAGCGCTTTTTTCTAGTCCCCCACGGTAGAGTCTGTTCTCCTGAGTCTAAGCAACTGGGACTGCAGAATGGAGTTCCCTAAGTGTTCCATGGTTGGGATTTGTGTTTGCAGATTAGGCCGCTAATGACCTCACTGACCTGTCTTTGGCCAGTAGCTCAGTCTTTATGTTACTGGGGCAAGAGCTCAAAATTTCTTCTGTCCCCACTGAGTCATCTCCACGAACACTGGCTCTCACAAATGCATTGCCAGAACCAACCATCTTCTTACTGTGTCTCCTGGGATTGTCTCTGATCATGGTTTCCATGCTGTCTGAATCTGTTTGCTTGTTGGTGTCATCTCCAGGAGAAACACAGTGTTCTCTCGAGTCGATGTCTTCTAAGAGTGCTGATCTGAAAATTCTGGACTCAAGACACTTTGTTGGCAAGAACTCATGACATTCAGACCCTCTGCTGGTCGCAGCCACTGGCATTGGGAAACATGATTATCTGAGTTCCCAGTGTGTTCCTCACTCCTGTGGCTTTGCCCTTTGCATTGTCTCACTGCCCTCTGAAGCACTCCCCATGTCTCCCAAAACCATATTTCCAGGCTTCTGCCAAAGTTTCTTTGAATTCTTTTCTCTTTTGCTGTGGAGTTTGCTTTGTACGCTTCAGTTTCATTTCTGCCATATTACACTTAATGTGGTAATATTCCAGTTGTGTTCCTGGATGAAGACAAGCCTGGAGTTCTCAGATACTATTACCATCTCACTGTCCTCCAAAAGCACCACAGACTCTTCCCCAACCATAAGCAAGAATGAATTCTTGGCACTTGCCCATGTGGCAGTGTTGTGGAGAGCATTGGACTACATCACATCTATCAGTCTCAGAAAGATAAATAA
>NW_026747392.1:0-2112 GCF_022355385.1 Mustela nigripes
AGCAGAGAGGAAGGTCATTTTAAAAACTATAAAGTCAGGAAGGATTTATGAAAAGAAATGCTTAAGCCAAGGTAGGAAGAATGAGTTCACATGGACTAAAAAGGAGAAAACTACATGCAAAACAGAACAAAATATAATAAATAGAATTTGCAAAAAGGAAGAAAGCAGGAGAGAACAAAACTTAAAAAAATATTGTTTGGTTGTCTTTGGACCTCCATTGCTTTTGATGTAACTTTTTATTTCCTCTCGCTACTTTCAAGTTTTTCCTTTAATTTTTGGTTTTCAGCAGTTTAACCATGATGTACTTAGGTGTAGTTTTCCTCATGTATATATTGCTTCGAGTTTGCCAAGCTACTGGTAACTGTAAGTGTGTTTGCAACAATTTAGTGAAATTCTCATACGTTATTTCTCCAAATATTTTTTCTGTCTCCATCTCTCTGTTATTCCAAGTCTTTGTAAGCTAGACTGACTCTTTGTAGTCCTTTTTTCCCCTGTTTTAGATTAAATAATTTTTATTGACCTATCATGTTCACTGACACTTTATTTTTCCATTTGTATTTTGCTGTTGAGTCTATTTAGTTCTAATTAACAATAAGCAAGGCAGAGAGGCAACTTAAGTGTCCATTGATAGATGAATCAATAAAAATTCTTTATCTATCTATCTATCTACATATATACAATCATATATATAATATACATAATATCTCTTACATACATAGTAGAATATTACACAGCCATAAAAAATGAGTTCTTGTCATTTGTGACAACATGGATGCACCTAGAAGATATTATTACAGTGAAATAATTCAGAGACAGACATGATATGATTTCACCTATATGAGGAATCTAAAAATCAATCCACATTGAGATATCACCTTACACCAGTTAGAATGGACAAAATTAACAAAACAGGAAACAACATGTGTTGGAGAGGATGTGGAGAAATGGGAACCCTCTCCCACTGTTGGTGGGAATGCAAGTTGGTACAGACTCTTTGGAGAACAGTGTGGAGATTCCTCAAGAAATTAAAAATAGAACTTCCCTATGACGCTGCAATTGCACTCCTGGGTATTTACCCCAAAGATGCAGATGTTGTGAAAATAAGGGCCATCTGTACCCCAATGTTTATAGCAGCAATGGCCATGGTCACCAAACTATAGAAAGAACCAAGATGCCCTTCAATGGACGTATGGATAAGGAAGATGTGGTCCATATACACTATGGAGTATTATGCCTCCATCAGAAAGGATGAATACCCAACTTTTGTAGCAACATGGACGGGATTGGGAGAGATTATGCTGAGTGAAATAAGTCAAGCAGAGAGAGTCAATTTTCATATGGTTTCACGTATTTGTGGAGCAGAACAAATATCATGGAGGACAAGGGGTGTTAGAGAGGAGAAGGGAGTTGGGGTAAAATGGGAGGGGAGGTGAATCATGAGAGACTATGGACTCTGAAAAACAATCTGAGGGTTTGAAGTGGCGGGGGTGTGGGAGGTTGGGGTACAAGCTGGTGGGTATTCTAGAGGGCACGGATTGCATGGAGCACTGGGTGTGGTGAAAAAGAAATGAATACTATTTTTCTGAAAATAAATAAATTGAAAAATTTATTTAAAAAAAAGAAAATATAAAAAAATAAAAAAATAAAAATCAATACAAGTGAAAAAACAATAAAGCAGAAACAAAGATTGCAGTCTGTTCTCCAGAAAGCCCTCCAGACCACACCAACTCGATTCTGCCTTTGCTGTATCAAAAATTTTTTGAACAGATGTCCTTTCATTCTCATTAGTGTCATGAATTTTATAAATTCTTCTTTAATTTCCTGGTTGGTACATTCATTTTTTTAGTAAGATGCTCTTTAGCCTTGAAGTGTTTGAGTTCCTTCCAAATTTTCTCTTGTGATTGAGTTCAAGTTTTAAAGCATTGTGGTCTGAAAATATGCAGGGAATAATTCCAATCTTTTGGTACCAGTTGTGACCTGATTTGTGACCCAGAATGTGATCTATTCTGGAGGAGGTCTAGGTGCAATTGAAAAGAATAAATATTCTGGTTTTTTAGGATGGAATGTTCTGTATATACCTGTGAAGTCCATCTGGTCCAGTGTGTCATTCAA
>NW_026747393.1:0-2112 GCF_022355385.1 Mustela nigripes
ACGCTCTCCTCGTGCCTGTCGGCCCGCAAAACCTACCGGAGTCTGACATATGGTCTTACTGGAACACTTACATGTCAATTGCTCAGGCTGTAATCCTCTAGTCCGTGGCTACCCTATGGGGAGGAGAGCGTCTGCCTTTTGGCTGTAAGTTAGTACCCTGGCCGGAAACTTCTGGGTTAGTACCCAGAAACTTGATGGCCTCTCTCTATTCCTGTTCTTATAGAAAGTTGTCTCTCTTGGGCACAGGACAGCCATCTAAGTCACCAGGATGGCTGCCAATCTTAAGACTCCCGTGTGAGGTTTCCTCCTGATTGATCTAATGTGATCCCCTCCACATCCCTGGTCTAGCCACTTCTGGCCACGAGACCTCCACTGGGAGCCTGCAGAAACCAGTACCCGATTGAATTAAAACGCAACCGGGGACCATTTCCTAAGGAAGTTGGCTGCAAGGGCCACATGTGTTGGAATGTCGCATAGACCGTGATGGATTTCAGTCTTTACTGTTTCTTGTCAGTGTCTCCTACAAACTGCCTAAAACTATGAAATTGGGTAATTTCCCTTGCCAAAACTTTTCTAGCATTTTTTGTGGGTTAAAAATGGCAGGACAGCACAACCTTTCGAGTTAGGATGGCATAGTTCCCTAGTCCATTCACCAGGCACCCATCTGCAGCCTAGGATGCGATGGGGAAGTGGAGGGACGCCGGCACCCCTCCAGGGCCTTTAACGGCAGAAATGCCTTCCTAGGGAAGGCATGATGGTGATCAATAGCGATATCTTGAGGGACGCCTCTGGTTGCTTTTGACACCTGAAACCTCTGACATACCCTGTGTGGGACGCCACCCAGGAGTTGGGGGAATTTATGGTAATGGACCTTCTTTAAAAACTTTTTAGGATCATGGGATCCTCCTCTTCTGTACCGAAGG
This sequence comes from Mustela nigripes, assembly GCF_022355385.1. Taxonomy (NCBI): domain Eukaryota; kingdom Metazoa; phylum Chordata; class Mammalia; order Carnivora; family Mustelidae; genus Mustela; species Mustela nigripes. The sequence goes on from NW_026747393.1 coordinate 924, forward strand.
ACTCTCCCTTGGGATGCCTCTTAACCCACTGGAATCAATTCAAACTGCAAGTTTTAAGAAAGGAAAGTGATGACCTTCTTCTGTAATACTGAATGGCCTCACTACTCCTTAGGATACGGAGAAAAGTGGCCCATAAATGGGACTCTAAATTTTAGGTCAATCTATCAGTTAGACCTCTTCTGCAGGGAAAAGGGCAAATGGACTGAAATTCCATATGCCCAAGCCTTTATGGCCCTAAATCAGGACCCAAACTTGCGGGCCTCTGGCAGAATGTGTCTAAACCTAGGCCAGGTTAGCGGCCCCCTCCCCCTCCCCCAGGATATATTGGATGATGACTGTCTAAACAGGCTGATTCCTCTCAACAAACCCGGGATGTTGAGGGAACTGCCAGACAGTCCCAAAGAAGAGAACACTGACTCTAATGCTATTCCTCCTCCTTATAAACCCCAAGAACCCTCTGCCCCTAGTCCTGCTGGACATACTAGGAGTGGGATTCCCTATTTACCAGGAGCTCCATCTAAGTATGAGATGCATCCTCTTAGGGAAGTTGCCAGTGGAGAAGCAGGCACAATTAGGGTCCATGTCCCATTCTCCATGGCAGATCTGGCTCAGATAAAACAGCGTTTAGGACGGTATTCAGAAAACCCCTCTCAATTTATTGATGGTTTTCAGGAAGTATCTATTATGTTTGATTTGACCTGGAAGGATATATATATCATTTTAACTCGTTGTTGCACCCCTGAGGAAAAGAGATGAATCTGGGAGGGAGCACAGGAGTTCGCTGATGAACTGGCAATAAGAGACAGGAATCATTACCCAGTTGGGGGCATTGCTGTCCCTAACACTGAGCCGCATTGGAACTATCAGGAGGATAGTTCAGGGAGGGAAAAATGGGACCATATGATTACTTGTTTGATAGAAGGAATGAAAAAAGGATTTTCTAAACCTGTAAACTTTGACAAACTCCAGGAAGTTACACAGGGAATTGATGAAAATCTAGCCCTATTTCAGGGGCGACTGGTAGAGGCCATCTGTAAATACACTAATCTGGACCCAGCCTCACCTGAGGGAATAACCATACTGAACATATATATTTTTTTTAATTTTTTATTTTTTATAAACATATATTTTTATCCCCAGGGGTACAGGTCTGTGAATCACCAGGTTTACACACTTCACAGCACTCACC
>NW_026747394.1:0-2112 GCF_022355385.1 Mustela nigripes
GCTGAAAACCTCTGGGAAAGCATAGCGGTAGCTGCGAAATTAGAGTCGGATCTGAGGGCTGTTGTTGCTGCTTGATTTATCCTAGTATATGCAGCACGATGGGAGAAACCCGCATAGAGCGAAAACCTCTTTGCCCTGGCATCCCGTCTGGGTAAGCACAGCATTCTTTGGGTAATCAGAGTCCGGTCTGAGGGATGCTCCTGTTTTCCTGAGCTGGTCTCCTCAGCACGGTGTAATAAACCCGCATGGAGCGAAACCCTCTATGCCTGGGCATCCCCTCTGCCTGAGAGAGAAGCGCGTTGGCGCCTGTGGAAAGAGCCTTAAGCAAAGGGACCTGTTTTTCAGTGCGGTCACCAGGAGCCTGTCCGTGGAAGGTGCAGCACGCTGCACGGGGAGAAGAGCAGGAGCCGTTGGCGTTCTGGTCTGGACACGGTTGCGAAGCAGGAGAGCCGGCCCTGGGAGGAACAGTGGCCGGTGGAAATACAAGTGTCACCCGCTCCCAGAGCAGAGAAACGGAAGCCTGGCTGCTAAGGAGACAGGAGGGGATGGGTAGGACAGGGCGCGTGCTCCACTCTTAGGAAGGAGTCTGGGCAGAAAACATGCCTGTCCTGAACCTCTGGGCCCAAGGAGACAGCAGCTCCTTGGCCACCTGTCCCTGGGGCAGACATGCGCTAGCCACCAGGTGCCTACGCTGAACTGGCAGAAACAGCTCCCTGAAATGACGGGGAGTCAGATGCCGTCTTCCTCCAGGATGTGTGAGCTTGGAGGAGGCACCGGGTCTAAGGGGAAGGAGTGGGCCCAGTCCCCCAAAGCTCCCTAATCTGTGCACAGGCCGAGTGCAGAGATCCGGTCGCCTCCCCTCTCCTGTGGTGAAGGCACTGGCCTAGACCCCGAGTCTGCCTGAGAGCCGGAGCAAAAGGCAAAGCCTAAACTACCCCTGGAGATGGTCATAGGCTTAGAGTGCCATGCTAGGCCAAGCACCCTGCTGCAGGGTTGTGACTGTGTCTGCTTAGTTCGGCATAGCAAGGGGAATCCCGGGCTTAAACTAGGAGACCGGGAAAGCAAGTCCCAAGAGGCACCAGCTCTCCCGCGGCTCTTCTTCCCTGCCGCGCAGAGGGAATACCCAAAGACTTTCTGAGGAAGCAGCAGTGAAGTGCTGTTCGCCCAAGCCAAAGCCTCTGCGAGAGCACAGCATTCGCTGAGAAATGTTCTTCGGGCTGCTGCTGCTTGCCTGAGCCCAGTCTCGCGGTGGGAGAAACCCGCATACAGCGAAAGCCTCTTTGCCTGGGCATCCCCCCTGGGAAAGCACAGCGTTCCTTGGGAAAGCAGATTTGGTTTTGGGGATGCTGCTGCTGCTTGCCTGAGCTAGTGTCCGCAGCTCGGTGGAAGATATCCGCACAGAGCGAAATACACTTTGCCCTAGCATCCCCTCTGCCTGAGAGAGAAGCCAAGTGTGGGGAAGGCGCAGCACGCCGCCCCCGGAGATGAGAAGGAGCCCTTGGCCTTGGGGTCGGGAAACGCTCGGGAAGCAAGATAGCCTGCCGTGGCACGAACAGCAGGGCGGTGGCAAGACAAGTGTCACCCGCTCCCTGTGCGGAGAGATGGAAGCCTGGCTGCTTAGGAGACATGAGGGGAAGACTCGGGCAGAGGCGCGTCCTCCACGCTTAGGAAGGATTCTGGGCAGAGAGCATGCCTGTCCTGAGCCTCTGGTCCCAAGGAGACAGCATCTCCTTGGCCACCTGTCCCTGGGGCAGTTATGCGCTAGCCGCCAGACGCCTACGCTGAACTCGAAGAAACAGCTCCCTGAAATGACGGGGAGTCAGATGCCGTCTTCCTCCAGGATGTGGTAGCTTGGAGGAGCCACGGGGGAAGGAGTGGGTACAGTCCCCCAAATCTCCCTAATCTGTGCACAGGCCGTGTGCAGGGATCCTGTCGCCTCCTCGCTCCTGTGGTGAAGGCACTGGCCTAGACCCCGAGTCTGCCTGAGAGGCGGAGCAAAAGGCAAAGCCTAACCTACCCCTGGAGATGGTCATAGGCTTAGAGTGTCATGCTCGGCCAAGCACGATCCTGCAACGGTGTGACTGTGTCTGCTTAGTTCGGCATAGCAAGGTG
>NW_026747395.1:0-2111 GCF_022355385.1 Mustela nigripes
GCTCTGAAGAAAGCAAGGGTGCAAGCCATGCAGGTATCTGAGGGAAAAGCATTTCCAGTAGATGGAATAGCAAATGTGAAGTCTTTGGGGACATATTTGAAGAGTGGGAGGAGGCTAGCATGGCTAGAACAGAGTAATCTAGAGAGGGAATATTAGAACAGGATCATAAAACATTGGGTAATTTAAAAGAGTACTGACATGTAACAAATCAAATTTTCAAACAGAAACACAATGTAATGTAACTGTGCTTCTTTTCACAAAATAATCACAATAATTTTTCAAAATGAATCCTTACTTCACCATGGGTTTATCGGTCAGGGTTCTCCAGAGAAATGGAAGAAAATCACATTATAAGGACTAGCAAGTTAAAAAATCTGCTGGGTAGTCCACCAGACTGGAGATCCAGGGAAGAGCCAGTATTACAGTTCTAGTCCAAAGGACTCCAGGCTGGAGAAGTCCATCTTACTTAATGTACCTTGGTTTTTGTTCTAGTCAAGCCTTCAACTGATTGGGTGAGGCCCACCCACATTATAAAGGAGAATCTGGCTTTTCCTCAAAGTCCACTGGTTTAAATGTTAATCTCAGCCCTTAAACCACCCTCACAAAAACATCCAGAATAACATTTGGCCAAATATCTGGGCCCTACGGCCCAGCCACTTTGACATATAACATTAACCATCATGGCGCATGATGTGGACTGCTAATGATTTCAAGTTGGCCATTTTGGTGTCTGTCTTCATCAAGTCCTACCAGTGTGTTGCTGTGGCTGTGTACTAAGAGATCATTTCAGGCCAGAAGCAAATGGTCTTCCTGTGCCCTTTTGTGAAGGACCTTTCACTCACACACACACACACACAAACACACACATACTCCCACATGAACTTGCACACTCTCACTGAGGGCCCAGCTGACACAAAGATCCTTACTCAATGCTTTTCTCTGTGGCCTTGAGGGAACCTCTCACTACCACACAATTACTGCTCTTTCCCTCATGCATATTTCCTCTTCTAGCAAATTCTATCTTCTTTATTTAAAGATGACCCCATTAATAATGTCACCTTCTGGATCAGATATAGTTTGGTCAAAGCTTTTGTGGGTGACATAGAGTAAGGGGCTAAGAGTTAGAGCTCGTAAAGAGCCAGTTTGCCTCTGCTCCCGGTGTTCAGCCTGACATCCCTTAAGGCCACTTAGATTGATGTTGGGAAGGGAAGCTGGACAAGGACGAGGGCAAGGGCACACTGCTTCTCACCACCTCCAGCCTCGGTGATATGGGTGACCGAGGAAGGAGCCTTTGCCTTGGAGCCACACCCTCAGACCCTTTGGAGCCAGGGGAGACAATGGCCCGGCTGTGCGCCCATCCACAGGGGGAGCTCGGAGATCAGTGACGACATGCAGAGCTGACCTCATGTCTGGGGCGGTGAACTGTCTCTTGGTGGGTGAAACATACAGCTGCTGCTTTACTTCTCCTTTCTTCCTTGCCTGGTGAAGTGACCCAAACCTTCCTTCCTGTGCTTCATTTCAGAAGGTTCTGGTCATTAGCAGTCCTGCTACAGTGGTTTGCTGATTTTCCATTGATTATGCCCAATAGATACATTCCTGACCTGCTTTTCTTCCTCCTCCACCCACAATATATAGTAACAACCGCCCCTTTTTTTTTGATAGATGAGATCCATCACCCCAGTCAGTATAGTAACACCTTCCTTTACTGGTTGATTCATTGGCACGGGGAAGCCCAAAGTTTTACCTTCCCTTTTAACGGAACCATTCATGTGTCTCCTTGTGAAGTCCTCCTGACCAACAGAACCCAAAGTCATGGGGATGGAAGAAAACATATGTCATTAGGGATAATAATGAAAGGACCCACTCCCATTTCCACTCCTTGATTTCCAGGCCCCAAAATTCTGGCTATGGAGAACAGGATCATATTTGGTTGGTTGATTTAAAAAGTATATTACACACTCTATGGATCCAGCTGACAATGTAACTGAGTTTCCAGATGGTTCTTCATCGTTCTATGAAGCCAGGTACTGGGAGTTACGGGAAACATAGTACAAGTAGCCAATTCCATGGGAATGAGCCTGTGGCTGCAGTTCATTTACTGAAAAGTGAGT
>NW_026747396.1:0-2111 GCF_022355385.1 Mustela nigripes
AACGGACTTCTTCCATCCCACAGAATGACCCAAACTCTTTGGACGGGGCCAAACCCCGAGAGAATAAGACTCGTCCATTTCCCATGAAGTCATCCGGAAATTTCACGACCAACACTGACACGATATCCAGAGACAAAAACTTGAGCAAGAGCCTCACACTCGCCCTTTTTTCATTTCCCGAAGAGTTCTCCTCATGGTCTGTAGATCAGTCCTGCCATACCTATGACCCGAAACATAAGCCGAGTTTGTGTTTTCAGGCAACTGTCCAAACAGCCCTGAGCTACACACCCTACAGGCTCAGGCCCCTGGAGCCAAACCTGACGACTGTGCTTGCCCTCTCCAAGGGAATTGTGTGTGCCCATTCCAAGGGCCACAACCCTACTAATAGGATAAACCTCCAAAGTCCCTGAGGCCATCCCAATATTTTGGCTTCCCAGGACAAACATGGGCAATCCGGGCTCATCTGAGCACCAACCGGCACTCAGACCCGTAGACTGATGTCCCCAGATGAAAAAAGGAACGAACAGGCCCCTAGGCACCTATCGGATCCATTGGTTTGGCCCAGGCATCTCTCCTCAGAGGCCTGGATTTCAATAACAGCATATGGCTGTCTCTTGACTCACCCATCAGAACAAATCTCATCTACACATGGGAAACTTGCACGATGGTGCTGTGTGAAAGCCTCTCTTTAGGAGAACCCTTCAGGGCCCCAGTGCCACCGCTTTATTCCATGGTCTCAGTAGACGCAAAATCATATTAGGACACCTCCACCACCGCGTCCATTTCAACTCAGCCTCCTCGGTTGCTCCCCCAGATCCAGCAGATCTAACCTGTCTTGTTGCTTGGAGACAATTGGACTGCGAGGTGGGCTACCCAGCCATCCATCCTTAGAACCCTGCTCGGAATCGTTGTCCTGGAGCCAACCAACAGGTCACAATTGTCCTGCAGAAGAATCTTTGCAGTTGGGAGCTTCTCACAACTCCCATTGTGGGAAAACCCCCATGGCCTCGTGATTCACCCCCCCTTCAAGAAGGGGCAATCAGGAACAGAATGTCCAACCTGAGCGATCATCTGATCCTCGCCCTGTCTTCAGACGCACGAGATCTCGATTCAGATCTGTAGATTGTGCCTGCCATATCCTCACTCAGATAGCTAGGCCTAGCTTGGGTTCTCAGACTTCCGTCCACAGAATACTGGCCCAGAAGCTCTCAAGTTTGGCAATATAGAACTACAATGCAGCACTCTGCCTGCCCTCCATAGGAAAAACATTGCCCTCTGGGGCTACCCAGAAACCCCCAATGAGGATCAACCTGCACGGCATTCGCCTGTACCCCAAATATATAGGCTGACCTGCGCACTAATGCCCTTTCTGACACAGCCTGAGCCTGGACCTCCTGGCCCCACCCAGACAGCTGTCCGCACACTGAGCACATTGGACCCGCCATGATTAGGACGTCATCTCTTCTCAACCTCGGTTTTCAGGCTGCAGAACATAGACCTTATCTCCAATCACCGCCCAGGTTTGAAAATGATGCAGAAATCAGAACTCTTTCCCCATGGCAAGAAACCTTATGGTTGGCATGTAGTCAAAGGTTCAATGTACGAGAAACCAGCATTCAGCCTGAGGCCCCGCCCATTCTTGAGTGCGACGAGGGCATAAACACGCATTGTGACCCTCAGAGTGAGTCCTGACCTCTAGTACGTCCTCTCAGTGGCTGGACCATTAGATGTCATAATGTGCTTGACATGTCCCTAGGCCGCAATTTTTAACCAGATTTCTGGTTGTCCAGTCGCCCCTCCCCAGGTCTCTACTCTGGAATCCCTCATTTGGTGGGACACCTGAGTTTGAAAAACAAAACAAAACAAATCATCCACAACAGTACAACGGACTTCTCCATCCCACAGAATGACATCAAAATCTTTAGACGGGGCCAAAACCCCAGAGAGTAAGACTCGTCCATTTCCCATGAAGTCACCCGGAAATTTCACGACCATGAGAACACGATAACCAGAGACAAACTCTTGAGGAAGAGCCTCACACTCGCCCTTTTTTCATATCCCGAAGAGTTCTCCTCATGGTCTGTAGATCAGTCCTCCCAAACCTATGACCC
>NW_026747397.1:0-2111 GCF_022355385.1 Mustela nigripes
CTCCCCTCCATGGAAATTTCACTGCATTCTAAGAATCTTCATTCATTCGAAGAATACCTAAAAGTAATTGGTTTCTTAGGTCAAACCTATTAAATCTCAGGGGGTCTGTGCTTTCTCCAAAAAGCATGACTGCAGGAGAGGCTGGTCACAAGCACAGGCATATGTGGGAACCCTTCCACGTGACGATTTAAGGGACAGTGAAAGGTACTTTGTCAATAACATTTCCTATAGTTAACAATTTTCTTCTTTTTTTTTTTTTTAAGATTTTATTTATTTATTTGACAGACAGAGATCACAAGTAGGCAGAGAGGCAGGCAGAGAGAGAGGAAGGGAAGCAGGCTCCCTGCTGAGCTGAGAGCCCCATGTGGGGCTCGATCCCAGAACCGTGGATCATGACCTGAGCCGAAGGCAGTTAACAATTTTCTTATAGTAGGTACTATATTTAGCTCCCTTTATAGGCTTTAATACCAGTCAGCAAAATGCCACAAAGACTCTCCAAGATTTATAACTAAATATATGGTAACAAATTAAGTATAGCTCACACCATTCCCTGAACACCCTGCTTAAGAGAGCAATACTCACACACTTGAGGGGAAAGCTCACAATTCTGACATTTAAATAAAATGGAAAGAGCATGATTACTGAAGTTAAATTTTATTCCCATCATGGAACAATTCCAATATCCTGCACTCTAAGATGCCACGCTGCCAAGCACTTTATAAGAGACTAGTTTGGAGAATTTTATGAGTTCTTGGGTTTGTACTGACTCTTTTATTTTTTATAACTTTGAATAAGTCATTTCAATAACCAGATGATAATTACAACTTTTAAATTACCGGATTATATGTCTAAAAAATACAGCCAACTGGAAAGTACATAATAGACCCCTATTCATCTGATAGGTAGAGCAATAGACTAGACTTCGAAAGACCTTGGTTTTTACTTAACTTCTACCACTGATTATTAAAGTTTGGGTAAATTACCTAACTTTCCTGTGCTTCAGAGTTTCCACTTGCAAGTTAGATATAAAATCTGAACTGACCTACTTTAAAAGAAAATTGAGAAGAAATATTTTAAAAGCTTTTGAGTTATTTGGAAGATACAAGCTAAATCTAGAAGCTGGCAAAAGTGTAAAGACAAAATCAAAGAAAGATTAAACACTTAAACACTTAAAATATAATGCAACTTTTCTGAAAACCATTCATTTAAGGATTATGAAGTATTTTAGAAGTACCTCATTTAAAAACCCATTTCTAGATTATAAATGCACATTCCAAAATAATGTTTAAAAAGGAAAAAAACGAGATTTATCACAGTGCAGAACATTCCTTAACTGGCTTCACAAAGGATCAAAAAGTGCTACATGGTTTGTGCCAAACAAGGAACAAATCTGGAATAATGATCAGTGACAGTCTATCACTAGGCACCAATATAAACAGAAACATACTAAAACGATAGAAATGCATTCTACTATCCCCAAAAGACCACATACATGAAAGAAGATAGGAGAAACTGTTCTTCCTTCATGTAAGAGTAAAGTCATTCTTCCTACTTTTTGACTTCTTTATTTCTTCCTTACATTTCTCAATAAAAGGCCCTTCCAAAAGCTCAAATTATATCATAATCATGATCACTATACTATTTCTCCTTCCAGCATTATCAGGTTACCTGCGAAGAGCTTTTACATTTCATTTCTTTTCTGAAAAGCCTTAACAAGTGTACTGAGCATTTATATATCTCCTTTTTAATTAGCATGAAGAATTCATTCAAAGGTACTAACTCTTGAATTAAACTACACAACCAATCACTAACAGCTGTGAACCTAAAACAATTCCAATGTCCTTCTGTATGTAGTCCAATGCAAATGAGATGAGAAATTGAGTCTATGTATATATGAAAACATGCATAAAACTATGAAAAAAAAATTCTTTGCCTTTACCTCCGTGCATGTGGGAAGGAAAAAGAATAAGTGAGTGAGGGCTATCTGGGTGGTGCAGTCAGTTAAGCCGACTCTTGGTTTGGTTCAGGTCACGATCTCAAAATCATGAGACTGAGTCCCCTGTGAGGCTCTGTACTCAGCAAGGAGTCTGCTTCAAATTCTTTTTTTTTTT
>NW_026747398.1:0-2111 GCF_022355385.1 Mustela nigripes
CTTTTTGTGTCTTGTTCCTTTTCTTTCATGAGTGTTCTGTAGTTCCTCGAGTACAGATCCTTTACCTCTTTGGTTAGGTTTACTCCCATGTATGTTATGGTTCTTGGTGTTATAGTAAAAGGAATAGATTCTCCAAATTCCCTTTCCGTATTTTCATTGTTAGTGTATAAGAAAGCCACTGAAATCTGTACATTGATTTTGTATCCTGCCACATTGCTGAATTGCTAGATGAGTTCTCATAGTTTGGGGGTGGAGTCCTTTGTGTTTTCCATATAAAGAATCATGTCATCTGTGAAGAGAGAGCGTTTGAATTCTTTCTTGCCAATTTGGATACCTTTTATTTCTCTTTGTTGTCTGATTGCTGTTTTTTAGACTTCTTATACTATGTTGAACATGTGTGGTGAGAAGGGGCATCCTTGTTATGTTCTGATCTCAGTGGGAGGGCTGCAAGCTTTTTCGCATTGAGGATGATATTTGCTGTGTTTCTTTCATAGATAGATTTTATGAAGTTCAGGAATGATCCCTCTATCCCTATACTTTTTAGTGTTTTAATGAGACACGGATGCTGGATTTTGTCAAATGCTTTTTCTGCATCAATTGAGAGGACCATGTGGTCCTCTGATATTAATTTCTCTTCTGATATTAATTTCTTCTATCACATTGATTGATTTGCAATGTTGAACCATCTTTGTAGCCCAGGAATGAAATCCACCTGGTCATGGAGGATAATCTTTTTAAATGTGTGGTTGGATCCTGTTTTCTAGGACCAGTGATATTGGTCTGAAAATTTTCTTTTTGGTAGGGTCTTTGCCTGGTTTGGGCATCAGGGTAATGCTTGCTTCATAGAATGAGTCTGGAAGTTTTCCTTCAGCTTCAATTTTTTGAAATAGATTCAGGAGAATGGGTGTTATTTCTTCTTTGAAAGTTTAGTAGCATTCCCCATGGAATCCATCAGGTCCTGGGCTCTTGTTTTTTGGGAGGTTGTTGATGATTGCTTCAATCTCGTTACTAGATATTGTTCTATTCAGGTTGTTGATTTCTTCCTGGTTTAATTTTGGGAGTTTATAGTTTGCCATGAATGCGACCATTTCATTTGGGTTGCTTAGCTTATTGGCATATAACTGTTGATAATAACTTTTGATGACTGCTTCTACTTCCTTGGTGTTCATTGTGATCTCTCCCGTTCATTCATAATTTTATAAATTTTGGCTTTCTCTCTTTTCTTTTGGATTAGTGTGGTCAATGTTTTATCGATCAAAAACCAGCTTCTAGTTTCATTGATACTTTCTATTGTATTTCTGGTTTATATCTCATTGATCTCTGCTCTAACCTTGATTATTTCCCTTCTTATGTATGGAGTTAGTTTTGTTTGTTGTTGATTCTCCAGTTCTTTAAGGTGTAGAGACAGCTGCTGTGTTCTGGCTTTTTCAATTTTTTTTGAGAGAGACTTGGATGGCTATATATTCCCCCTTTAGGACCGCTTTTCCTGTATCCCATAGAATTGTACCAAAGTGTCTTTCTTCTCATTGGTTTCCATGAATTGTTTCAGTTCTTCTTTGATCTCCTGGTTGATCCAAGCATTCTTAAGCAAGGTGGTCTTTAGCTTCCAGGTGTTTGCATTCCTTTGGAACTTTTCCTTGTGATTGAGCTCCAGTTTCAAAGCATTGTGATCTGAGAATATGCAGGGAATAATCTCAGTATTTTGGTATAGGTTAAGTCCTGATTTGTGACCCAGTATGTGGTCTATTCTTGAGAAGGTTCCATGTGCACTTGAGAAGAATGAGTATTCTGTTGTTTTAGGGTGGAATGTTCTGTATATATCTATAAGGTCCATCTGATCCAATGTGTCATTCAATGCTCTTGTTTCTTTATTGATTTTATGCTTCGATGATCTGTCTCATTCTGAGAGAGGCGTGTTAAGATTTCCAACTATTAATGTATTCATATCAATATGACTCTTTATCTTGATTAACAGTTTTCTTATGTAATTTACTGCTCCTATATTGGGGCCCTAGATATTTACAATTGTTGGATCATCTTGGTGGATCGTCCCTTTAAGGATGGTGTAGTGTCTTCTGTATCTCTGACTACAGTCTTTAGTTTACAATCTA
>NW_026747399.1:0-2111 GCF_022355385.1 Mustela nigripes
TCCTGACCCTAAACCTGACACTGCCCTAAACTATACCCTGACCCTGAACCAGGCCATGACCATAAACCTAACCCTGACCCTAACAGTGAACCTAACCCTGACCCTAACAATAACCTTGACACTGAATGTGAGCCTGACCCTAACTCTACCCCTAAACGTAACCCTGACCCTGACACTAACACGTGCCCTCCACGAATCCTATCGCTGAAACTAACCATAACACTAAACCCTAAACCTACCACGGACCTTGATCCTAACGAGGGCTAACCCTAACCCTCAACCTAACTCTAACCCTAAACCTAACCCTAAACATTAACAATAATCCGGACCCTATGCCTGATTATGATCATTACCCTTACCCGGAACTTTGCATATAGCAGACCCTGACCCTAAATCTGACCCTAACCCTGACCTAAACCTAACCATGACCCTAACAATGACCACTAAATAATCCTGTCCTGGACCCGAATGTGGACTTTAAACCAATACCTGAACCTGACCGTAAACCTGACACTGGCCCTAGACATCACCCTGACCCTGACCCAGGAGAAGACTATAAACCTAACCCAGACTCTAACAGTGATGCTGACACTGACCCTAACACTAAGCCAGACAATGAATGGGAGCCTGACACTAAATCTAACCCTAAACATAACCCGCACCCTGACACTAACACGGGCCCTGACCCGAAACCTAACGCTGAACCTAACCCTAAAACTAACACCTAACATTATCCCTGACACTGACCCAAACCCGGTCTAACCCTAACCCTCAACCTAGCTCTAACCCTAACCCTAAACACACTTTAACAATTAACGTGACCCTCTCCCTGACCCTGATCATAACCCTAACTCTGAACTTCGCCTATGTCAGAACTTAAACTGAAACCAGACCCTGGCCTTGACCTTAACACTGACCCTAACCCTGACTGTAAACCTAACTCTGACCCAATCCGCGATCCTGAAAAGAATCGTAACCCTAAAGCTAACCCTGATCCTGAACCTACTCATAAAACAGAACGTAAACATAAAGCTGACCTTACCATAACCATGAACCTAACACTGGCCTTGACCCTAACCCTGACACTAAACCTGTCCCAAACCTAACCATGACCTGACATGACCTTGCCCCCAAACCAAAACTTGAACCTGACCCTAAAACTGACCATGACCCTGAACCTAACCCTAAACCTAACCATCAGCCTAACACTGACCCTGAGCCTGACTCTGACCGTAACGCTAACCCTGACCCTACTGTGATCCTGACCCTAAACCTAACCATGAACCTAACACTAACCCTGACCCCAACCTAAACCTTATGCTAACCCTGACTCCAAAGACGTCTAACCCTAACCCTGACCCTAAGTCATTCTTAACCCTAACCCTAACACTAACCTGGTCTAAACCCAGCTCTGTTCCCTCCAGCGGGGAAAACAATGCACCCAGGACACCCAGGGGCTGGGGGGAGGCTGTATACGGGTCACTGGATGGGCACTGCATTCAGTGGAGTGTGAGCCTTGAGCAGCGTGGGGACCGGCGGCTCAGGGAGCTCTGGTGGAGCAGGAAGTTCGGTAAGGAACCCCCAGGCAGTGGTGACCTCACTTCCTTGACGAAGAGCCCAACGGAATTGGAACCCACATATCCAGGCATCCCATTACAGAGAAACGCCCTCCCCAGCTCTATCTAGGCACATCCTAAAGGAAGCGACATGTTCTTCTGCTGTACTGAAGCCGAGAGTATGCACGGAGAAGAGAGCTGGCCCGCCAGACAAGTCCCCTCCCTGGCAGGTCATATCGGGTTTCCCCAATGCCTCAGGCCCTTTGGATAATAAAATCAAAAGGGGACACCAGGGGTCTCAGAGTCAGAGAGTCCCACACCGTCTGTTCTGTTCGACCGGTGTAGCCCTAGGTCTCCTCCCCATCTGTGTGTGTGTGGGGAGGTGTGCCTCTGTATGTCTGTGTGTCTGTGTGTAAAGAGGTCCTGGCTATGCCATCGAGGGTGGAGATGACCCAAGCAGGATCAGGCTGATGAGGGTTTAGATAACTGGTGGGCAAGGCATGTTCACACTCCAGTTTAAGGCTGGTTAAGTGGGATCGGGTGTAGGGTCTACAC
>NW_026747400.1:0-2111 GCF_022355385.1 Mustela nigripes
GGGCAAAGACACTTGAGAATCACTATAATATGCCCCTCCCCCAGAAGGTCAACAAGAAATCCAGCAAAGACCAAGTTCATATACCAAGAGAACAGCAGAATTCCAGAGAAGGAGGAAGCAAAGCAGGGAATTCATGGTTTTCTCCCCACGATTCTTTAGTCTTGCAAACTTAGTAAGTTTTTTTAATTTTATATTTTTTCTTCTGCTAATTATTTTTTAACTTTTACCCCCTCCTCTTTTAACGTTTTTAACTAGTTTCTCTTAACAATACCTTTCATAAGAAAAAAAAATTGGAACCTTCATTATTAAAATCATATTTTATCCTTCATTGTATCTAACTTTATTTTTTGTTCATACATAGGGTTTTTTCTTCTAAAAATAATATGGGTTACAAGTTCTAATAGATCAAAATACACCCTAAATCTAGCACAGGGCTTTGTTATAGTATCCAGCCTGAGCAAATTGTCTCCAATTTCTTTTTCTTTATTCTCCCAACCAATTTATCCTTATCAACTCCTTTTATAGAAACCTAAAAATATTTTTCATCTTCATAACCATATTCCATCCCTTCATTGTGTTTACCCTTATATATGCTTTTCATTCTTTAAAATTTGGGGAGGTGGTTTCTTCTAAGAGACCAAAATACTCCCAAAATTAATGTGGGTGTCCCTGTTCTAGTCAACAGTCTAATATATATATATATATATATATTTTGTTTACTGTTTAATTTTTTTTTTCCTGATCTTTTTACCCACTTTCTTCCCCCCATGGTTTGGGCTCTCTTATGATTTGGTTAAAGCACATTTTCCTGTGGTCTTTGCCACCCTTTTAGTATTTTATTCGCTCCTTCATATATTCTTATCTGGATTAAAATGACAAGGTGGAAAAAATCACCACACACACACACACAAAACCACAAGAGGCAGTACTTAAGGCTAGGGACCTAATCAATACAGAGATTGGTAATATGTCAGATCTAGAGTTCAGAATGATGATTCCCAAGGTGCTAGCCAAGCTTGATAAAGGCATGAAAGTTATTAGAGAAACACTGTCTGGAGAAATAAAAGAACAAAAGCTACCCAAGTTGAACTCAAAAACGCTGTTAATGAAGTGCAATAAAAAAATGGAGGCTTTCACTGCTAGGATAAATGAGGCAGAAGAGAGAATTAGTGATATAGAAGACCAAATGACAGAGAATAAAGAAGCTGAGCAAAAGAGAGACAAACAACTACTGGACCATGAGGGGAGAAATCAAGAGATAAGTGATACCATAAGATGAAACAATGTCAGAATAATTGGGATTCCAGAAGAAGAAGATAAAGAGGGGGAGCGGAAGGTATATTGGAGATAATTATAGTAGAGATTTTCCCTAATATGGCAAAGGGAAAAAGCATCAAAATCCAGGAGGTTCCAGGGGAGAACCCCCCTCAAAATCAGTAAAAATAGGTCCACACCCTGTCATATAATCGTAAAATTTACAAGTCTTAAAGACAAAGAGAAAATCCTTAAAGCATCACAGGACAAGAAGTCTGTAACATACAATGGTAAAAACATTAGATTAGCAGCAGACTAATCGACAGAGACCTGGCAGGCCAGAAAGAACTGGCATGATATATTCAGGGCACTAAATGACAAAAATATAAAGCCAAGAATCCTATATCCAGCTAAGCTATCATTGAAAATAGAAGGAGAGATAAAAACGTTTCAGGACAAACAAAAAGAAAGAATTTGTAAACACCAAACCAGCTCTACAGAAAATATTGAAAGGGGTCCTCTAAGCAATGAGAGAGCCTAAAAGTAGTAGACCAGAAAGGAACAGAGACAATATATAGTAATAGTCACTGTAGAGGCAATACAATGGCATTAAATTCATATCTCTCAATAGTTACCTGGAATTTAAATGGACTAAATGCCCCAATCAGAAGACACAGGGTATCAGAATGGATTAAAAAAAAATCAATAGGTTGTTTATGAGAAACTCATTTTAGACCCAGAGTCACCACCAGATTTAAAGTGATGGGGTGGAAAACAATTTACCATGCTAATGGACATCAAAAGAAAGCTGGGGTGGCAATCCTTATATCAGATCAATTAGATTTTAAGCCAAAGAC